>NC_050467.1:13244985-13553318 GCF_013373865.1 Monomorium pharaonis
AGTATTTCTTAAAAACAGAATAATGGAAAATATACATTAGGAATATATCTCTAATCCTCTGTAAGTGCATTCCGTAGATGATAAGTATTTTTATGCTTAATAACAATATATCTTAATTCTGTCTAAGTGCATTCCTAAAATACGTGGACGATGCTCACATGCTATCAAACTGTATTTATACAGCTACGATCCACTATTAAACCGCTATGAACTGCATTGTACAGCTATTGAACCGCTATCAAACTGATATACAGCTATCAAACTGTATCGTACAGCTATCGAACCGCATCGTACAGGTATTAAACCGTTATCAAACTGTATCATACACTATATATATATATATTATATATATAATATCTTATATGTACAAGAAAAGGTAGAAATAAACATTTTTATTGCGGTTTTTTTTTTTTTTTTTTTTTTTTTTTTTGAAAAAATTTCGCAATTATTTGGTGTTGCGACCACCAGTTAAAATTTTTAAATACATTTTGTAAAGCACAATTCTTAACATGTTTTTTCACATCGTATAGTATTAACTACATCTATATTATTCAAAGATTCACGTCTTCGTATCTGCATCCAATGTCTTGATATATATCCCATCATCGATATCGAGCATGTTCGTCAACCATTCTCGTTTCTGAGTCCCCTTAACGTATACGATAGTTTTCTGTCATCATCTTTCGTATTACACACAGCAGATGTAATCAGATGTTTCGCCATGTTGTATCCCACATAGAAATTGGCATCCAGTGATGTCCCATGGACGTCCTTAACCACTCCAACCTTCCATCCATGGACGTCTATCCCATTGGTGGAAGTCAGATAGACGTCCATTAGAGGTCTAGTAAACTTCCTTAGCTCCATTGGAGGTTTACCTCCATAGCAGAAGTTAGGTAGACGTCCATTAGGGGTCCATTAAACATCCATAGCTCCATTGGATGTTTTCTTCCATAGTGGAATTTAGATGGACGTCTATTAGGATCCACTAAACTTCCATAGCTCTATGAGTAGTTAATACTAAAACAGTTCTAACTCTGGAGCTCCGAGGGGGGTGCGGGGATACCCGTAGGCGCGGGGCATGACGTCACGCGAGGAGGGGATCTCGCGGTGCGGAAATTGCTGACGCGGGATTTTCGGGTCCGCGGTCGCGGTGCGTAATTGCTGACGCAGTATTTTCGGGTCCGCGACCCGAGCGGGAGAGAGGAAATCGGGGTCCGCGACCGCCGCCGCCGCTGCCGCCGCCCGCTGCCGCGCCGCTGCCGCCGCCGCCGCTGCCCGCCGCTTCCGCCGCCGCTGCCGCCGCCGCTGCCGCCGCCACCCCCGTCTTACCGCTGTTGTAGCATCGTCGCGGTGCTCGCCTCTCTCCTTCTATTACGAATCTGTCTCTCTCTTTCTCTCTCTCTCTCATCTGTACGCGATATTTCCAGCCATACAGTTATCATTCTCTCTCTCGCTCTTTCTCTTTCATTCGTTGCGTTCTTTTATATGCGGTTACATACATGCGTTCCCACCCATCTTATCTATGTACTTTCTACTCGGTTCTGCGCACGCTATTATACCGCACAGGAATAGGGAAAAGAGAATATAAGTTAGAATAATTATTTATAATTTTTTTCATTTATTCCTTTTGTCGTAACGCGTCGTATACAATATTGTCTGATGCATAAACCATCAGTTCGCAATCTACGAGCGAAGTTTTTACACATATTTCATTTAACAATTTGACTGCATCGCACTTGTTATGAATATTATTTCGCCGCAAACACTTTACAAATTGATTATATCGTTCTTTTACTATATGCATATCATCCCATAACTTAAAATATGCATTATTGATAACATCTTCAAGATTTAGTAAAAATTGTACAGTCGATGGTTTCATGTACATAATTTTTGTTATTTAAAGTGATTTTATGATACTCTCGTACGTATTTTAACGACTTCGATGAAAATCATTAATCCACCACGATGTAGCGGTTGCCGACTGAGGAGTTGCTCGATATCCGTCCGTTTCTCAATCAATTATTACCCCGGTATCACGTGACAGCGTATCTCATTGTCCTTGTTGTCACCAAGAAATCATCTCTACAAAAGACTCAAGTCCCACACTGATTCCTATATCCAAATATTTGTAGAATGTAGCCGTCAAAGCAAATCTCCTTCCCAGAATGTGCGGAGTAGACACGGCTGCGACATTGTTCTGTAAAGAAAAAAATGTGCAAGATATAAAATAAAATCCAACTAAATATTTAACAAAATTTTGATTTAATTAATTTAAAAATACTTACGGTTTATCACACGTTTCATTTTGCTGAATCGGAACGTAATAGTTCATTTTCAGGGGAAACTCCGACTTCTTTCGATTAATTAATGCAAGATTGGAACTTTACCGTCCGTATTCCGCTGATTAACTAATGTGATATCGTTGTCAGAACTCTTCTTATATTGCACGCCCTTCACACATCTCAGTAGAGGGACAATCACATATTTCAAACTTCACACATTCAAGGATGACCAACGTTTCAGAGGTCAAAGCGCCGATGTACGGCTGCTGCGGCAAAATATGTTTTAGGCACATACATTTGATACTTACTGATAAGATCATACGAAAATCACACAGTCAAATAATGTGAATCTTTTTGAGGTCAAGCGCCGATATACAGCTGCTGTGACAAAATATTTTTAGGCATGTACATTTGATACTTACTGATGAGATCATACGAAAATCATACATTCAATAAATGTGAATCTTGAGAGGTTAAGCGCCGATGTACGGCCCGCTGTAATAAAATATGTTTTAGCATGTACATTTGATATTTACTGATGAGATCATACGAAAATCACACATTCAAATAATACAAATCTTGCAGAGGTCAAGCGCCGATGTACGGCTGCTGTAACAAAATATGTTTTAGGCACGTACATAAATCATTTGATACTTACTGATGTGGTCATTCAGAATCGCACATTCAAATAATGCAAATCTTGCAGAGGTCAAGCACCGGTTAAACAAAGAAAATGAAGAGTTATAAAAAATATATAAGCTGTCGGGAAGCGCATAATATCACATTTGATGCAAAGATCCAAGTGCAACTTGAAACCGTCGTCAATCCGGGGTAATAATTCCATAAATGCATTTTAAAATTCAGACAAATATCGATACTGCATTAGATGCTGTGAAATTACATGCGAGTGTCCTGTTAAAGATTGTACAGTGTTTTTTTAAAAAAGTGTTAAAAAGACATAAAAATGGAGAATAATTTCGAGCAAGTGGAACGTGAGCTATTGGAGCAAGCCGACAGAATCGCTACCTTGGGCGAGTGTTTCATGTGGTTGCAGCGATGTGACAAGATTATACAACAGCTGAGGAACATAGCCGCATCAAGCGTCCTCGGCTTGCCGTCGGACAAAGACAATCGTTGGTAGCGAGGATCGCGCGACTCGAAGGTGAAAAAACGCGATTACAAAGACGTTTTGTGCATGTAGGCGGTAATTACGCGAGCACTAGTAATAACGCGAATAGACTCGTGTGGCGAGAGATAGATGCAGCGTTCGAGAATCGCATTCTGACGGTGTGGTGATAATACAAACTATATTGAACCGCGAACGTTTTTAGAAGATGCAGGCGGTATAGTGCTCGAGCGAGTGCGGGACGCTTTAAAAAACACAATAGTGTAAAAGTGAACACAGTATTCAACGGCATGTTTGTAACGGGTGATAAACGTGCCAACAAAAGTATAAAACACTAAAAATTGTGAACTATTCCAAATGTCGGACTTGCACGAGTGGTACGAGCGACGCATTATCGAGCCCACTTTGGCCTCGCTCAAAGAGTTTCAAGAACGTGATAGCGGATGGGCGTTGTCGCGAATTCTTAATTTGACTCTAAATATAAACAAGTATAATCCTTTACATGCGGGGTGTTATATGACTTTGCCGCGAGAAATAATGGTGAAACGTGCGGTATTGAACGTTAATTCAAAGGATAATGCATGCTTTGCGTGGTCAGTGGTCGCCGCGCTACACCTGTCGAAAGAAATTCAGAAAGGGAGTCATCATATCCGCATTATGTAACAGTTCTAAGTTTGATGATATTGTGTTTCCCGTTACACTAAAGGATATTGGAAAATTTGAGAGTCTTAACAATATATCAATCAACGTCTACGGGATGAAAAAGAAATGGCAATGCTAAAGATTCTTCCGCTGCGGCTCTCTAATGATAAGAAAGAGAAACATGTCAATTTATTATACGTGCAAAATCCGCGCGAAGACAGCGTGGGCCACTTTGTCTGGATAAAAAATCTGTCCCGCCTCATCAGCTCCCAACTGAGCAAACATGATGGAAAAAGATACATTTGCGATCGGTATGTATACTATATTTTCATCTAAAAAATAGTTTTATGATCTAGCAAAAAAAGTATATTAAAATTTTTTTAAATTATTTTTACAGGTGCTTGCACTATTTTTCATCGTGTGAGAGGTTGCAATTACACGCTGTAGACTGTCAGAGAATGAACGACTGCGCTATCACATTGCCCGCTGAAGACAAGTGGTTGAATTTCCGGAATATAAACCACAAGAAACGAGTGCCCTTATCGTCTACGCGGACCTCGAATGTGTTGCTGCGGAAGACGCAATAGGATACAGAGCAAGCGTCGTACACATATCAACAACATGAGGTATTCAGCATCGGGTAGTACGTGCGATGCTCGTACGACAACGCGTTATCCGCGTACCGGTTTCGTCGCCGATAAAGATTGCCTCGCGTGGTTCACTAAACAACTTGAAGAATTAGCGTATAACGTTAAGACTCGTTTATCAACTAATGTCCCCATGGAAACATTATCGGAGGAACATTGGAGGCATACCGTAGCGTGACGCAGTGTCATATCTGCGATTAAAGCATTCGCATCGGATGACATGCGGGTGCGCGATCATTGTCATTTGACCGGTCGTTATCGCGGTCCTGCACATTCTCTCTGCAATTTAAATTATCAAAATGCTTCATACATGCCAGTTATTTTTCATAATTTATCTGGATACGATTCGCATTTCATTATTAAGGAAATAGCCACGGCGTTCAAAGGGAAGACCGACGTACTCCTCATCACAAAAGAAAAGTACATTTCTTTTACAAAACATGTCGTAGACACAGCTGATAAATTAGATCCACACAATTACATAAAACTAACGGTTCATAGATACATATAAATTTTAAATACTAGTCTCGAAAAATTGGCATCATTTCTAAGCAAAGAAAAATTAAAAATTGTACGTTCTGAATTTTTACACTTATCTGACGAGGATTTCGATTTATTGACGCGAAAGGTGTATTTCCGTATGAGTACGTTGACTGCGTTAACAAGCTGCAGGACACGTGTTTACCGCCGCGCGAATCATTTTTCAGTTCCCTGACCTCTGATACTGTATCCGAGTGCGATTACATGCACGCCGAGAATGTCTGGAAGCGATTCAAACGTTGGGTGAATACAGCGATCTATATTTGAAAACGGATGTGTTATTGTTAGCTGACATTTTTGAAAATTTTCGCGATAAATGCTTAGAAAGTTACGGTCTCGATCCAGCACCATTATTACACTCTCCCCGGATACACGTGGACGCTATGTTAAAATATACAAAAATTACTTTCGAACTGCTTACTGACATTGACATGGTAATGTTCATCGAACGCGGTATACGCGGCGGTCTCAGCAATGTTCAGGCAGAGATGCACAGGCTAACAACAAATACATGCAGACGTACGACCGCATCGAAACCATCCTCATATCTATGTATTTTGATTGAAAAAACTTGTATAATTAATGAATAATGCAGGTGTTTGGTAAAACCAGGGAGAATGTGCGCAATCATGTTGACGTTAAGTTGTTGACAAAATGGGTGGGGCGGTATGGTGCAGAGACAATGATCGCAAAAACCGAATTTTCATAGTCGAAGTATTTTTGCAGAAAATTTAAATCGCCGTGAACTTAGAAAACTCGAGATGAAATTATATAAGCCGATTTACGTAGGCATGTGTATCTTATTTCTAAGACGTGTCTATATAATTTCACCACGTAATACATGCTATCTTTATATCGTAACAAATGTAGTAGTTATGTACACACGACACTGACAGGTCTCAGATGCCTCGTCGAGTGTGAAGATATTTACGAGACGATGAAACGTGATATCGCTAGATTCGACACGAGCGATTATCCGGTCGACAACGCGTACGGTATGCCTCTCGAGAATAAAAAAGTTCCGGGCCTAATGAAAGATAGGAATAATGGTGTGATAATGACTGATTTCGTTGACTTAGAGCAAAGATGTATGCGTTAAAGGTAGATGGAAAGAAGGATACTAAAACGGCGAAAGGTGTCAAGAATAATGTTAGTAGCGCGAACCATAACATTCGATGATTATACCCGGTGTTTGAGAGATGAGATCGAGATGACGCGTCGCCAATCATGCATAGATCCAGCTGCATAAAGTATATACGGTGTCCGAAACGGAAATCGCTCTAAGTCCATATGATGACAAGAGGGTAAGCCTCATACCACGATTCGGTTGAAACGTTACCGTGGGGACATTATCGAATACCGCTATAAATATAGTGTTACGTTCGATGAAATTTTTCACCTATTTCATCTCACGTCGCGCACCGCGTTCTCGCGTGCTCCGCCGGAGCACTCGTCTCACCGAGCGCTTCCCTCCCCACGAATCAGACGCGCTGGGTATTAGCGCGTACACCCTACGCTTATACTCTTTATTAAAATTTATTGTTATCACGTGCGTAATTATTACCATCGATTGTTAAAGCTCAAATCCATCGAATCATGCCGCGTATAGTTAAAAATTTCATTAAAGAGTAATATTCCTTCGTCGCGCCTTTCTATTGCTATTAACGACAGGGTGCAACCGCCACCCCTCAACTCCCTTGTTAATTAATAATACTAGCAATCCGTCGCAGTCATGCTATAACTCTTTCACATTATTAACAACCTGGAGTAATGTGAATATTTTTCAACCATGCGGTTCCACGCGTGACACTCTCGCGCTGCCGAAGAGTCGGTCCAGCTGCGGAGCGCGTGTACCAAGTGGGATAGCAATAGCTCGAGCATTATTCCGATCGGGAAGTATGAATGAGATAGCATGAGTAAAGTAATTACGAAGATATGCGTTTAATTACTCCGCTCACAGAGGTGATAGGAGAAAGGCGAAGGAAGCATTCAAACGCTAATCACCCTGGCTACCTCTTGACCGAAGTTTATAATAATTCGAACAAAAATTAGAAAACCATAAAATTTCAAAAATAATAGCTATTTGTCGCGGAATTTTCCATGGATTTGAGTTTCCCTACACCCGCGTACCCCTAGGACCCCCTAGTTTTGGGGTATATAAGGAGGCGCGAGATCCTCAGGAAGAAGCATTTTCGCTCATATAACGAGTCGCGCTGCCAGTAGGCATAGACGTTACTCTGCGGGAAGAAAGTAACTATCCGTTTAATAATTATTAGCCTTCGTGCTCTTACAAATAAGACTACTACCAAGTATACGACATTGTGACCATTAATTCTTGAACAGTGCGTAAGTAACATCTCCCCTTATCTACAAAACGCCGTAAAATTCATTCTTACAAATTATCAAATGTAAGCTCACTCTACTTTATTTAAAACAAAGTTTTTTTTTGTGTGTTCAATATAATTATAATAAAAATTATATTTAGTAACTAAAAAAAAATTTCTTACTTGTATTATTAAATTAAGTAGGGCAAAAATACGGGGCAAAACCATCCTCGGTGCTCCCTAAAATATTCTGAAGCGAAACAGCGACTTCCCTGAATCCTCATCCTGGAAGCAGGGCGCTACGATTCAGGCGCCTGCTTCCTCCCTGAAACTTCAAGCCAGGGGCGCATACCGGGGCGCTTAAGTTAGGAGGTGTCCAGGGGACAACGGGCGCCTATTAAGGCGCTTTTCACCCCCTACGTCGTTTTCCCACCTAACTGTGCACCACAGGGCAGCCCATAGGGCGCTCTCCGTCACAAACGCCCCATCTTTCCTTGGCGTGGGATTTGTTGCGCCCTCCCTGGGCGCTCCCCCCTCACGCTCTCTACACATTGTCGCAAAATTGTACGCTCTTCCTCTCATTAGCATCCGAACAGTACCCACAAAAGAAAAGAGGTACTCTCCTTTTTTTTTATTATTTTTGGCCTAAACTCATCTCCTAAAAGCACCACTAAGAACCGCGTCGTCCACGTGGCAGGCAGTAACTACGCGGACAATAATAATAACTATCATTGATCTCTCTCTGTCTCTCTATCTCTCTCTCTCTCTCAGTTCACGTACTCTTGGTCCGCGTCCGTGTGAAACCGAACAAGACGGCTAAGAATAGAATCCGAGTCGATCTCTGGCTTACACTCCGTGGGATGGTACGGGCTGTCCACTAGGGCGCTTATCCCCCACACTCCCCTCCCTACTCCATGGGCAATGGGCTCGCCTATTTGGGCGCTTTATCCCCACGGACTCATACTATTACAAACTAGGCAGATTGACTCGGTTTCTCATCTAAATTACGCCGATTAAAATATTTCTTAAAAACTAAAAGAAAGGGAAATAAATATTAACAAAGAGAAAGAGAGGAACATTACACAAATTACATGACTCGCTTATAAAAAAATTTACCTGCCTGACACGTGTCTTCTATATAATGGGTTCTTTTAATAAAATCGGTCTACAACCAAACAGTGTGACATCATGCCACGGTCTCGCCGAGGGGGAAGGAAGCGGCAGATCAAGCGGTTAAAATGGCGTCTCATCGAGGCTGGAACGTTCGATCCTCGCATCTTCGATCGACCTCCGCCCCCCGACGCCTCCCCGAGACGCCACGGATCACCGGGCCCGTTTGGGCTGCCGCCTCCACAGCCTACCCCCTGCACCCGACTAGTGGCCCCGGCACCACCCTGCCATAGCGCACCACCACCAAAACTCGCTCCCTTCAGGCGCCCGCCGCCCCGGCTACCCCAGGGACCGACACTGCTCCTATACGAGCTCCCACGCGTCCCGCAAAGGTGGACCTCCAGGCCCGTCCACCCCTGCGGCAAGGCCCCCGCATAACAAGCGACGAGACCTTCGTCGGATCGCTCCCGAAATTCGCCTTATCCGGCAAGGCGACCCTTCGATCCATAGAAGCTTATAAAAGGCTTCTCAAGCCCCTCGAAGGAGCACCACCTCTTAAAAGAGAAAAACAAGAGGGAGAATAATAATAAAAATAATAAAAAGAAAATATAATTCTATAACCGGATCCAATTTTTCTTTCTTTTTACCCACAAACTCACAAACAGTTACGCTCCTGGGGAACCACGGTTTACGCTCGGCCCCGGTCACTTCCCCCCTCCCCCAGGACGTAACAATAGTTTTAAATTTCACATTTTACATTAAAAATAATTTTATCTATTTTTATGTTAAAAACAGATATTAATAAAAATGTATTAAGTATGATGAAAGGATGATAAAGAAATCTCGCATAATATAAAATTAATATAATAATGTATTTGGTTACATTGTACTTTTATGTAAATATAATAAAAACAATTTTTATTGGATTAAATAACAGTGTCTTTATGTATCCATGAATTATGTGATCCATCGAATCCCAACCACTTTACGTAAATCTCATCTCCTTTTCTGCGCAATATTTTTTCAACGAGATACACGTCAGAATTTGCAACACGCTGCAGCTCATATTCGTAGAATCCTCCAGAGATAGGTTTTCCACAGGAATCTTCCAGTACATATGTCACAGGATTGGTACGCTGTATTTTAATAATTTTAAATATCTCCGTAGTCCAATTTGGTGTATAACCCTTCTCAAAAACAGTTTTAAATTTACTGACGCGCACCGAGTCACCTACTTTAAATTGCGCGGGTGCTGCAATTTTTACGTGACTGTACACAGTGGTTAAGAGTTTTTTAGCGATTGCAGGCGTAACATCGATGGGTCGCATGCCGATAGTTCGATGTTTTCGTGCGTTGTATTCTGATACAAGACGTGGCAGCAAATCGATCCATCTATAATTTCCATTGAGTGTAAATTGTTTCCACATAACGTTTTTTAATGTTCGGTTAAAGCGTTCGACAACTGATGCTTTCATTATGGAGTACGTAGAATAATGATTAATATCATGTTTTTTTAATAGTTTCTGCACGTTTGCGTTATAAAATTCCTTTCCTTTGTCTGTTTGCAAATTTTTCGGACATCTTCCATCTTTCGGAATTATCTTTGCAATCGCAATGGCAACTTGGCTACCACTCTTGGTCTTAAGCGGCACAGCCCATACATGCTTACTCAGCACATCGATAACGGAGAATATGTAGTGATAACCTCGGTTAAATTGCGTGTAAGGACGCATCTCAACTATGTAAATCCGCCTGCCACAGGTCATCATATCCACAAACTATGACACGTCTTCGAGAAAAATTTCTTCTCGCCGGAGCATGCAACTCCTCAACCAGCAATTGTTTCTCAGACATGTTTGAAGTATATGTAAATGACACATATATTCGATGTATCAACTTTTTTACTCTGCACGATGAGTCACCGCGTCGAACTGCCTTTGAAACTCGTTTAGCATATGAGCTGTAATTTCTACTCTACTTTGGAGTGTCTCAATCTTCCTCTCGATTTCATCCTGTCGATCCTTTAAAATTTTCACGTTCTGCTGTACGTATCGTTTATTGGTTGCATCATTATCGTCTACAGGCAGCGCTACACGTCGAATTTTGCACGACTTTGCATCTAAATCAGTGACAGCCATGCAAAGAGCGTTATCGCGCACGTAATTTCTGACTAATCCACTCCATTGATAGTATGGTTACGCACCACCTCTTCCAAGCGATGTTCCAAACTTGTTGATTGACATTGCGATGTTGACTAAATGATTTGTTTCATGCAGTTTTAATTTATAATAAGACCAGCCTCGCGAAGTTCCTCAATAATTGATAGAATCTCGTTGTCGTGAGCATTGTGCCCAGCCTGGTGTGAGGCCTCGAGCAATCGAAGGCGATCCACAAGCTCGTTGGGATCATCCCAATGAACATAATCGATCTTGTTATCATTTAATGTAATAGCGCTCGGTAGACCTTGTCCAACTTCTGCGTCTGTTAATAAGGGCGCAATTATATTTTTATATTTAGACCCTTTGTTGCCCATTACTTGATTTTGTGCAATATGTCCGCGTCTATATGCATTTGTCGCCAATAGAATGTTTTTATAATTCTGCAGGTCATTATTCGTGTACATGTTGGGCATTTTCATGAAAATTAATTCGTACAGACCAGGCGTTCCCACATATATTTTACCATCTATGACTATGTTGTCATTCTTGTGTATGTCGACGCGTTTATCGCCGAGCATCGTTCCAAAGTCGGTGAAGTAATCTCCGTAAACAGTATCTATTATGACTGGTTTTTTACCACTCAGAACAGCTCCCATATATTTTTGACCTAATGGACCATAGTGTGTGTGCAACTTTTCACGTCCTTCTTGCGTTGCCAACTGTTGTCGAATAGACGTCACAAGCGGTTCATTGGCTGCGATTTCAAAAACGTCTTCGACAGAAGGTACATGACTGTACGATAAATCACTATCATGTAATATTTGCGATGTTTCATTCAAATTAGTTGGTACAGTTTTTGATCGTCTCATTTTTTTAACAGGAGTAGAAGTCATATTATAGAATTGTTAAACGAAGCGTTTAATCGCTTTCGTTTCGGTTTTGGTTCTGCATATTCATCTTCCTCCGAAAAGAACGTTTCATTCTTAATCGGATCTGATACATCACCAACGGTGTTTTCAACAATCTGTTTAATGGTTCAACAATGAGCTTAAATTGTCTCTTCAACGCCATCTCTTCTTGCACTTTACCCACTTTCAAAGCGTGATATTTTTTGCGAATTGAATCACTCGTTTTCGCAATCTCTTTCACAATTTTCTCACGATTCATTCTGTTATCTGTGTTATCCATGTTGAGAAACGCTACTACTTGATCAACGTATCGAAAACAACTAACTGCTTTATGGTATTGCAAAGTCATTAAATCCTTTTCGGTATCATCCATCAGCGAGTGCACTATCCTTATCTATCACTAAAGATCCATACTTTTGTTGCCAACAAGTATGACATAAATTGCTAAAATCCTCGTAAGACATGTCGGTATTTACATGATCGTTGTACGCGTGCTTTAGATTAGTACCTGCTTGAATAAAATTAGCAAATTCGCATTGTCGCGTATAAGATGTTTCGGTATCTTTGCATACATCTGACAGAGATAGAAGCAGTCGATATCCACGTGTCGCCCCATTGCAAAGTAGTCTCTTATCGTGTCTTACTTATCACACGCCACGTCATCAAAGATAAAAATGGAATTCGGAAGCGCTTCACTCGGCTGAATAACATCACAGTTATTGGAGAATACAAAATAATTAACTTCTTCAATTGGTGTCAATAAATTTTCCAAGTATCAATATTTGGGTTGTTGTAATGATTTCGAGTACACATATACATTCTCAAAACGTACTCCATGCGGACTTTCCAACAAGCTATTAATACGTTTGTCTTGCCACAATTTGACGGACCACAAATTATACCACGTATAGAACTCGGCAACATGTTTCCATACCTCCGTATTTTTCTTTCGGACATTATTCTGTCATCGAAATTTGTTACTTTAATCGCTGGTGAATGTTGTACGAACCGCATATTTTCTCTCTCTATGCTCTGATAAAAACTGACAAAAATTATAATAAGACCGATCTATTTATAGAGACGCACCGAGAAAAATTGTTCAGTATGTAAAATGTTTCTCATATTTTCACATCCCTCCGATGTACTCGATTTGAGTGCCGAGCAGTTAGAATTCGTGTCGAAACCTATTCTGCTACGCGTATGTAGCAATTATATTGAACACGTGTGGGACAGTTCCGGAACATATAAAGACTGATACGGAGATTCGAAGCCATCGTCGTTGCTACAAACATTACAATCAATCGTAGCACCAGACGCACATCGACGGCCCCGCACCGTTGATAAAGAATTGTCGCGAATGCCAGCGGTAGGTCGCGGCTTGTTAAATCGTGCGATAAATGCGCTTCCTTTCGAACTGCACATACCAGGATATCAATTTTGCGGTTTAGATATTAGGCTGAAAAAGCGATTGGCCAGAGGTGATCGGGGTATTAATCCGTTGGACGCGGCGTGTCGCAAACACGACATTGCGTACTCCCGGAGCAACGAACTCACCGATAGACACGCAGCTGATAATATACTCGCTGCGGAAGCGCGAAAACGCATTACAACGAACGATTCGACTTTCGGAGAAAGAGCTGCTGCAGCAGCCGTTTGGGCAGCTATGAAAACTAAGACGAAAATCAGTATGGGTTTGAAAAAGAAAAAAAGTGATAAAAAAAAGAGAGCGAGTTAACGAATACTTCCGGTAGAAAAACGCGGCGGTGTTTTACCCATTCTACCGCTGTTGGGCGTTCTCGGGTCGTTAATCGGTGAAGCGGCGGGAGTTGCGAAGGTTGTGAATGATAACAAGGCAGCGCAGCGTCAGCTGAACGAATTGAAACGTCATAATCGTGTCATGGAAGGTCATGGAGTTTATCTCGCTCCATATAAGCGTGGACAAGGAGTGTCGACGAAAAAAAAAAACCGTCAAAAAAACGTTAAAAATGCCAAAAGGTGCAACTACCAACACACAATTATTACAGTTAGCGAAACGTATGCGCATTCCACACTTTAGAGGAATTTTTATGCGTACAGCATTACCAACGGTTGGAGCATATCGAAACGAGAGCGGTATTGTAAATTTAGATAACGCTGAAGGATCAGGTACACACTGGGTGGCATACGCAAAGAGAGGAAATCGCGCTATATACTTTGATAGTTTCGGCAATCTTAGACCACCGAAAGAACTGGTGCAATATTTAGATGTAAAGCGGATCGAGTACAATCACACGCCTTATCAACGTTATGATCAAAGTAACTGCGGTCAACTATGTCTGCGTTTTCTTCAAAGAGTTAGTAATCAATTTAAAGGCTAACATTGTTCAATTTAACTCAGTATTTGCCTCAACATGTCACTGACGTTTACGCTAACTGGCAAGAGTAGCATCCTCGCGATAAGCTATTTTCCGTAGATTTGAGCGATTACGAGCTCGGTCTCACAGATTTTGAAACATACTATACCGTACCTAATGTAAATTCGTCGAATAACAAATTTTATTATGATAAAGACGACAAGGAAATTACAATTCCCGAAGGATCGTATGAATTGTGTGATACAGATAGATATTTGAAACGCACAATTTTACAATCTCATCGATGTTGCGGAAAAGAGAACGTTTCACAAAGAAGATGAAGAAGAGAGCGAATATCCGGTGGTGATTCGTGCTAACAATAATACAATGAAGAGTGAAATTATGTGTGCTTATCAGATAAATTTCTTTAAACTTAGCAACGTTGGATCGCTGTTAGGATTTTCATCGCGACGTACTCTTGAATCGCGAATGTGGCATGAATCGGATGCACCTATAAATATCATAAACGTAAACATTATTCGCATACAATGTAACGTGACTGCGGGTGCGTACAGCAACAAGTGCGTACACACAATACACGAATTTTCGCCGAGGGTACCACCAGGATATAAGATATCGGAAACGCCTGCACAGATTATTTACTTTCCAATCGTCGCACGGAACATTACTGATTTAACGATTCGCATTGTGGATCAGGACGGCCAATTACTCGATTTTCGCGGAGAGGAGATTACCGTTAGGTTACACGTACGAAGACGATAACGTGAGATGCTCGTGTTGAATAAGCAGGTGAAGGACACAATTTTTACACCAATCAAGAATATTCGACCGTGTGACATAAATTGTACGACAGTTAAAAATATTCGATCGTCTGATAAAAAAAAACTCTCCGCGTCAAACGTTGAATTTTTAAAATCATTGGGATTTGTCGTACGAAATATCTAAGATGTCTAACATCTTGAACATTGGAGACGAGCCGATCTTTGACGACAGCATCGTCAAGATTGAGACTCACACGTACAATCCGTACACCAATACCACTTTTGGATACAGCGATGAAATAAGGATACCCATACAACAACAGGATTTATACGTTACCATGTGAAAGTTTTCTCTACCGAAGGAAGATCGGTGATGAAGAAGAAAGACGATAAAGATAAGGATAAGGATGAGATAAATCTCGGAAATAATTGCGTGGCGTTCATGTTTGATGAAATTCGATATGAACTCAACGGGTGACCTCCTTTTGGACACGTAACGATTGGACACCGCTCGATTGGACACGCACGATTGGACACGCACGATTGGACACGGCTCGATTGGACACCGCACGATTGGACACCACACGATTGGACACCGCACGATTGGACACCGCACGATTGGACACCGCATTATTGGACACCGCACGATTGGACACCGCATTATTGGACACCGCACGATTGGACACCGCATTATTGGACACCGCATTATTGGACACCGCACGATTGGACACAGCACGATTGGACACAGCACGATTGGACACCGCAGTCTTCTAGTGAATAACATTTATATATCATATGACAGATTATCTAAGCTTAGAAATATCTGGCAGAAAAAAGCTTCGATTTGCCAGAAAAAAAATTGAATTTTAAATATCTATATACGTATTTTTAGGAGCATCTCGTTTTGCGTGGAAAGTTTCAAACCTATGTGGTGCAGAAAATGCTCGCACGCACACACACACACACACACACACACACGGGGGGGTGCAAGGGGGGCCTTCGGCCCCCTCTCCCGCACCCACCCCGTCCAAGTCGCTAACCCATGCAAACTGTATTAGAAATCTGCATACACACACGTAAATGTGTGTGTGTGTCCAATTGTACGGTGTCCAATAATGCGGTGTCCAATAATGCGGTGTCCAATAATGCGGTGTCCAATAATGCGGTGTCCAATAATGCGGTGTCCAATAATGCGGTGTCCAATCGTGCGGTGTCCAATCGTGCAGTGTCCAATAATGCGGTGTCCAATCGTGCGGTGTCCAATCGTGCGGTGTCCAATCGTGCGGTGTCCAATCGTGCGTGTCCAATCGTGCGTGTCCAATCGAGCGGTGTCCAATCGTTACGTGTCCAAACGGGATACTCCCCGGCGCACTCTATCTCGTACGTAAAAGGGTCCGCAATAATCGACCCCTGAGCTGTAGAAAGCTTTAGTGATTTTAACTCTTGCCGCTGGCAACTCCCCCATGATTTGCCAATTAGCCTTAGGGTGGGACTTGCGGCACTTTACGCAGTTTCGTAACATCTTCTTTACTCGGCTCCTGGCGAAAATGGGCCAAAATTCTTCTCTTATAAAATTCAAGGTGGTCTGTGCGCCTGCGTGAAAAACCTTCTCATGATGATGCCTGATGACTAACATGGTCACGTGATGTGACGACGGGAGCAAAATGGGGTGTTTGGTTTCTTCCGGGCACGCGGAATGTTTCAATCTCCCTTCGACGCGCAGTACCCCTTTGTCATCTAAGAAGGGGTGGAGAGCGATTAACTTGGAGCTTCTTGGAACTGAGTGGCCACTCCTTAACGCCTTTATTTCGGGTTCGAACTCTTCATTTTGTACTAACTTGATTATCATCGCTTTGGCTTCGTTTACCTCTATAAGGCTCATTTGGCCCACTCTACGGTCTTCTATTTTACATTTCAAATTACACGCAAATCTTAATACATACGCGACTGTTCTAACTAATTTATTTAACGACGAAAATCTCTTGTAGTCTATTATCGTGTCGCCTTTCACAGCCATTGCTATTATCGCTTGCTTTCGTTTTTCAGGTACGATCACGTTATTCAAATCCTCGTCTTCCGGTTCCCAAGATTCTACATCATCCACCAGCCACGGAGCTTTCCACCACGAATTGTTTTGCATGAGTTGTTCGGGAGTTGCCCCCCGCGAAATTAGATCGGCCGGGTTGTCCCCCGACTTGACATGGTGCCAATCGGAAGGCGAGGACTTGTCGTGGATTTCGCTTATTCTATTCGCTACGAACGTTTGCCATTTTCTTGGAGTGGAACGTATCCAGGCCACTACAATCATTGAATCCGTCCAAAAATATTTCGGCAGTGTTTCCATATTTAGGCTCGATATTACTCTGTTCATTAAGTTTGCTAATAGCACTGCGCCACATAGCTCTAACCTCGGCAGCGATAACGCTTTCATAGGCGCTATGCGTGATTTTGAACAAAGAAGCGAGATCACAGTTTTTCCGTGTAAATTTTGTTCTCTTAGATATATGCAGGCCCCGTACGCCTTTTCGCTCGCATCGCAAAATCCGTGGATTTGTATTTGACTGTGTTTTTCACTCGACAGAACTGCTCTAGGTATCTGCAGGTTATTGAGTAAGTTCAATTGTGCTTTTATTGCGTCCCACGCTTTATGAATATGCATGGGTACCGATTCATCCCAACCTATGCCCAAGCTCCACAGTTCTTGCATTATAATCTTTGTTAACGTAATGACTGGACCCACCAAGCCCAGTGGATCGAACAATCTACAGATTTGTGATAGAACCGTACGCTTCGTTGTGCGCACCTCGCTGCCTTGTACCGTTACCTTATAACTAAAAACGTCCTTAATAGGGTTCCACAGTACCCCAAATAACTTGGATTCAGCTTCCTCCCCGATGCTTACTGCATCGGTTTTCCATGGACTAGTTTGACTAAGTGAGGGTACGTTTGCATTCCATTTATGTAATTCCAACGCGCTTTGGCTAACAATTCGGTTAGTTTATTTTGTAAATTTAAGATGTCTGCTTCCGTATCCCCTCCTGTCAACATGTCATCCATGTAAAAATCTCTGCTGACAACTTTCGAAGCCCTAGGATACTTTGCTTTCTCATCTTCCGCTAGTTGTAACAAGCATCGTGTCGCTAAAAATGACGCTGGTTTGGTACCGTAAGTCACCGTACATAATTCATATTCTTGGATTTCAACATCCGGACTCTCTCGCCAAACGATACTTTGCAACGCGGTTTGCTCATGATGTATCAATATTTGTCTGTACATTTTTTTAATATCTGCGCATAGAACATATTTATGACTGCGAAATCTAGTGATTAAGTCAAACAGTTCTGTTTGGATTATTGGCCCCTTGTACAAAACATCGTTCAGCGATTTTTCTCCGGAGCATTTGCTGGATGCGTCGAAAACTACTCGAATTTTAGACTTCGCGTCGCCTTCCTTTGTAACTGCATGGTGCGGCAAGAAAACTCTGAACTTGCTTCTATCGTGTTCGGCAACCGGTTTCATGTGACCTAAATGAAGGTATTCCCGCATGAATCCTGCATATTCCCTTTTAAACTCGGATTTCCTTTCAAATTTTCGCTCTAATGATTGAAATCTCTTCAAGGCTACTTCTTTCGAATTACCCAGCGCCTCTAACAGATGCTCTTTTATCGGGTATTGTACGATAAACCTACCATCTAATTGTCGTCTATACGTGGCCTTGAAATGTTTCTCGCAATACTCTTCTTCTTCGTTATACTGTTTTACGCTCTGATAATTTTCTACTTCCCAGAACGCTCGCATGTCTCGATCTAACTCTTCTAATACGCTTAAGTGACAACTGGCTTGTTTTATTCCTTGGGGCTTATGGGTTATCGTCGACCCTGAAACAAGCCATCCCAATAATGACTTTTGTAGTACCGGCCTTTGTTTTCCTAATTTTATTTGCCCGACACACATCAGGTTCCAAAAGTTATCCGCCCCGATCAACAAATCTATCTTTCCCGGTATATTGAAATGAGGATCAGCTAGCTTAATATTTTTGGGAATTTCTATATTTGAAATGTCTATTTCAATTGTAGGAATATTTTGAGTAATTCTCGGGAGGACAACGTACGTTAACTCTGTACCGAAAGTGCCGAAGCGGGAAGTAATTTTTAAGTTGACTGAGTCTGTGGAACAAACAGCCTGTTGATTTATGCCTCGGATCTCTATATTTTCTTTAAACGTCGGCATGTTTAATTTTTTCGCAAAGTCGTTAGTGATAAAGTTGGATTGTGATCCGTTATCTAATAAAGCCCTGCCCGTGAAAAATTGACCGTTTTTAGCTTTAACCTTTACCAACGCTGTTGATAACAACACGTGTTTTGATTCTAATGTTTCTTTTGATTGAGCGTGGGTGCACACGACATTTGTTACTTGAGTCGGCTCGACTGGCGGCGATGCGGCTTGTTTATTCGTCGCCTCGCTGCTATCCCGTAATTCTCGCTCCGCATGCAACAGAGTGCTGTGTTTTTTCGAACATATCTTACAACCGCCAGCCGAGCACTCCTTTACAAAGTGTTTGCCCCTTAAACAATTTAAACATAGTTTTAACTCTTTTACTTTATTTAAACGTTCCTCTACCGAGAGGTCTTTAAACGCTTTACATTGATAAATTTTATGATCTCCTTTACATTGCGGATACTTGACGCTCGCTACCGCGGCATGAGCGTTCGTTACTTTACCTTGCGCGGGTGGACGAATGTTACTATTGCTCTGATTGCATGGATACGCTCCTACGAGCCACGGCCTCCAGCGTTTGGCACCTCTTTGTAAGAAAGGTAATTAGTTCATTGAACTCGGGCGGCTTTTGCGATTCGATACTAGCTTCCCACTCCTTTATAGTTACAAAGTCTAGCTTGCTCGTTACTATGTGTATTAACAAGTCGCCCCAATGAGCGGTGGGACGTTTCAGGGATTCTAATGCGCGAGTGTGCTTTAAAATTCCGTCTAAGATACTTTGCAGTGTGATGCTATTTTCTCTTTTCAAGGTCGGTAAATCAAAAATCGCTTTAATCTGGTTTTGCACTGCGACGCGTTCGTTATCGTATCTATCAATTAGCCGAGACCAAGCATCATTATAGTGCACGGCGGAAATTTCAATGAAAGCAGTGACTTCGGCGGCCTCGCCCTTAACGACGGACTTTAAGTAGTGGAATTTCTGAATGTCGTTCAGGGATGCACTTGAATGTATCATCGCGTTGAACGTATTAAAAAATGAGTGCCATTCTTCATACAAACCAGAGAATTTGGGTAATTCTATTTTCGACAACCTTACTTGAGTTTCATTGGCTTGAGTTCTTTGAATTCCGGGCATGTCAAATGCTTGGTCTGAATAGTCGATAGCCGGAGCTGGTCTAACGCGATGTTTAATGATTCTTTCTCCCTTTAGTTTTAATGAAATATACTTCTCTTCGCAATTTATCAATTCCTACTCGATCAGTTCGTCCGGGATTTCCTCGTAGACAGCTAGATCAGTTAAACTTTCCTCTAATGTTTTACGCACTTCCTCTAATTTGCTTAACCTCAACTTTATTTCATCTATCTCGACTGTGTTAGGATCTATTGTGTTCATGAAGTTTTCTATGCCCGTGAATCCAGCTTTGGCTATCCTCTTTCTTTGCTTGATTTTTTTTACATCAACGTTTTGCGCCATTTCGTATCCTTGAGTAAGAGACTCAGACGCTTCCAAACGGTTCGTCGCACCTGCAACTTAGCTAATCTTAACCTATACGAGCTTGTCAAAGTATACAGTAATTCGCTTAGCGCGAGACTTATTTTGTACTTATCGCTTAACGCTAGTGCACATTGAGCACGATTCTTCCCGTGGTTGGCTGCTCCGTGGCTGCGTCCAACTTATGAGTCCCTTGTGCGTGGTGGGCAGACGCTGCGGAGCAGGCTGGTTGGAATGGACTCGCCTGCAATACGATGAGTGGACTCTTCCTCGTGTTGGGAATGGGCCCGTTCGTGCTACGATGAGTGGACTCGCCCTTGCGTCGAGAATGAGCCCGTCCGTTCTGCGATGAAATGAACTCGTCGCTCTTTTAGGGCCGCGTTAATGGTATGCCCCGTCACCTTAAGCAGGGTGATTATCCGGACGCCGTTGTCTTTGCGACAATTGGTTTTCCTCGGCGACCGTTTGCCTCGTCTGTGGTGTTGCCTGCGGAACCTCTCTGCTTTCCGCGGCAGCTTTCTCGGTGGTATCTAACGCCTCGTGAATGTGCGTTAAGCACGACCGCACGTACCTTTGGCGCCAACTCGGTTTACTATCCGGCTCGAAGGGCCATGAACGTTTTATTTATTTACTGGATAGGACGGGAAGAACGCACTGTTTTATGGTTTTATGTTGAACCCTTTATTTTGTAACTATCGGTACAACGACCATCTTAGATCTCTGGCGCGTCCGGTCCCGCTCGCACTGGTGCCAACAGATGCAAAGTAAAAGTACGGGTCGGTGAGAAAGCAGCGCGTCGATCGCACCGAGAGTCTTGCATCACTGCATGTCAAAGCGCGCGATATTCAAAAAACATTACAATATAATTCAACGAGGCGCCTGGAATTAATCCAGAACTCACACAAATCAGACACAGACGAAACAATAAGTTTCACGACATGTAGCACACTGTATAAATGAAGATTTTTTACAATTACAAGATTTCTTTAAAATTTCCATGGAAAAACATACTTCGTTTACATTCATAAATTCAAATTTTAATTTATTATAAATATTCGCATTTTCAAGCAAGTGGTAATTAAAAATAAAAAGATGTTAATTTTTATTTAAAAAATAACAAATAAATATTTAATAATTAATTAGCATTTCAATTTGATAAATGTTAAGATATAGGATTTAAAAAAAACTCCATTGACTTATTAAAAAAAAATTGGGGCCAGAGCGAGAATCAAACCAGCGACTCCGCGCTTACGAAACTAGAGCTCTGTGCGCTCGGCTACGAGCGGCTCTGACGATAGGTTAAAATTTTCTGTACTTAAAAATATCGGAAATTTTCAAAATCGATTTTCTCGAGTATTTTTGAGAAGCGCATCGTACTGCTTTAGAAAATTGAAGTCCGGGTACTGATCTTCAAATCCTATAAGTATGAAAAAAATCGATGACCCATGACCCGTAAGGTCCCCTTGTAAGACGTTGACCGAGATAACTCATATAAGACGATCTCGTTGATAAATCAAGATGATGTATAGATAAAAAATTCCATAAAGTTAACACAACTTTTTTCAATTCATTTCACAAGTGATAGTTCGGTTCGATAGCTGTATGATGCAGTTTGATAACGGTTCGGTAGCTGTATGATGTAGTTTAATAGTGATTCAATAGCCGTTCAATAATGGATCGATAGCTGTATGATGCAGTTTGATAACGGTTCAATAGATATATGACGCGTTACAAAAGGAATAAATGAAAAAAAATTATAAATAATTATTCTAACTTATATTCTTTCTTCCCTATTCCTTTGCGGTATAATGGCGTGCGCAAAACCGAGTAGGAGGTACATAGATAAGATGGGTGGGAACGCATGTATGTAACCGCATATAAAAGAACGCAACGAATGAAAGAGAAAGAGCGAGAGAATGATAAAACTGTATGGCTGGAAATATCGCGTACAGATGAGAGAGAGACAGAGAGAGAGACAGATTCGCAATAGAGGGAGAGAGCGAGCACCGCGACGATGGCTGCTACAACAGCGGTAGGCGGCGGGTGGCGGCGGCAGCGGCGGCGGCGGCGGGCGGCGGCGGGCGGCGGCGGTCGCGGACCCCGATTTCCCCTCTCCCGCTCCCGGATCGCGGATCCGAAAATACTGCGTCAGCAATTTCCGCACCGCAACCGCGGACCCGAAAATCCCCCGTCAGCAATTTCCGCACCGCGAGATCCCCCTCCCCGCGTGACGTCATGCCCCCGCGCCTACGGGTACCCCCCGCACACCCGCACCCCCCTCGGAGCTCCAGAGTTAGAACTGTCTTAGTATTAACTACTTCTATGGAACATTATTTCGATGATGGAAGTTAGACAGACGTCCATTAAGGATCCATTAAACTTCCATAGCTCTATGGAACATTTACTTCCATGATGGAAGTTAGATAGACGTCCATTAGGTATCCATTAAACTTCCATAGCTGTATGGAACATTTATTTTCATGGTTACCCAGAAGTTACCCAGACAACACACTTGTCAGAATGAAAACTTCAAGAGAACTTTTTTAAGAAAACATTTAAATATCTTGGAAATGATGTCCAAATGGTAACATTTATCAGAGACGTGTACTAAGAGAGGTCTTTGAAATATCTCATGGAAGAGTTTCATTTAAGTTTCTTGAAAATGTTATCCTTATGATATCACAGCTAAATGATATCAGCTTAATATCTTATAAAAGATATCACAATGCTGTCCGATTTTTGAGCCGTCCATGCGCGTCGTAGTTGACTCAGAAATCAGACTATAACATCCTGAATAAGAGATTTATTTGATATTAAAAAAAATTATCATAAAGATAATGTTTTCAAAAATAACGGTTTGTCTACAATTACTGCGCACAAAAAAATGCACAAAATCTAAATTTATCATATACTGAATACAAAAACAGAATAATAAATGTACTATTCAATTTTTCTTAGAATATATGTGTGATCTATATAGTTAAAATTATCTAATTAACCATTTGAACGCTTCAAAGTATTAATGTTAAATAGATCGCAATTTCCATCAAATTATTATGGTTATGGAAAAAGATAAATTTAACAATGAAATTAATAAGTAAATAAATTAATGTTATTTATTTTTGATGTGTTTTGCAAAATTTAATTGCTATTATAAAAAATAATATAATTGCGTCAGTTTATATCATATATGTATATGTAGACAATAACAAGTACCCATATCGATGAGTCAAATTGGCATAGCAGATAGAGTACAAGGTTTATAATCCTAAGGTCCCGGGTGCAAAACCTACCAGAGTCAAGTAAGAATAAAATAAAATAATATAATTTAAATTTAATTAATTAATAAAAATTTGTCCTAAATTTAGTATGTACTGTTGATAAAAATAATTTAAAAGAAATAAAATTTTTATTTTAAATTTTTATTTTGTCAATCATCTATCGAGGCTCCATGAAGCTTCTACTAATGATCCACGAAAGGTCCGTCAGTCATCCATCGAGGCTCCGTGAAGCCTCTATTAATGATCCACACAACGTCTAATAGACCTCTTTGATGACCTCTAATGGAGGTCTAATGGACGTCCACAATGCGGAACTGTGGATTTCTAATGGCTCTATATTGGACATCTAATAGACGTCCACTGGAAGTTTAAACTTCCATGGCAGACGTTCATTAGACGTCTACTGGAAGTTTTATTTTTATGTGGGACGGTATCATCCCGTCCTTCCATCGCAATCCATGATGATAAGCAATCAACCAAGAAGCGCAAGACTTATCGGATTTTGTAAGAACACGCCATGGCATGGGGCTAGCAAAAATGTAATGCGTGAGAACGGCTCCTTTTCTCAGTACCGCAACTTCCTTTACGACAAATTTTTTATCGACAATAAATCCTTGCAGATCCACAAATGTTGGTACGATCATGATTAGTGACTTTTTAAGACTGTATTTTAACGTCAAATGTCTCAGTTTTTATCAGTTTAATGTTACATGATTTTGCGCACTATGTTGGACAACGGACAGTATTCAATTACACGATCATGTAAAATAAGACAATAAGCGGTAGTATTTGCGGGAACATTTTCTTTGCAATCAAATTCTATGCGCACATCTACGATAGCACTCTTGACGGATTCGTTTTGTCGCGAACAGTCAATGACCGTAAAAGGTCCTTTTTCCAGGAAAGTGATTACGTTGAGCAGCGTTTCACACTCATATCCATAATAAGATTTACCAAAACGTCGATACATGTCATACAGAATAGCATATCTAGATTTATGAAAATCTAAATTCAAATCGTCATATGGATAAAATTCAGAGTTTAGATCAAGTTTTACGTTGGTCAAATTACAGTCGGCAAAGATTGTAACATCAATGAGACATGATATTTTTTCGACCAGTCTGCAGTGCAAAGATAACAAAGCGCAGTTTCTCGAGCTGAATTGCAGTTTTGACAGCCCATGAATGTTTCGTCGTACTCTGCAGCAGAGGGAACTCATACAGAACCCAGGAGCGAAAACTTATACTTAGACATTGTTCACTCTCCAAAACTCGCAGCAAAGATAATTTGTTGACTTTGTTTAACGTAACATGCGGCATTCGCCACTGCACTTTAAATAATTTGATTTCCGGTTGAACTGTAGAATTTTCAACGATAGAATTGTTATCGTTGCGTGCTTGTATCAAGATCAATTCGTGACGAGCGTTTACAATCACACGTTTGTAATCTTCGCAAAAGCCCAATAATACACTAAGCGGTACGCAAAAGTTGAAGTATCCTTCCGGTAGGTTATACGAAAATTCCCATCCTGCATTCTGCATAATTACTGCTTTGTCATATGATAATGATACATAGTTCTTGAGGGTGCTGGTTATTCCAACGTTTCTGTTCCGATCAATTTCCACACCGTTGAGTTCATATCGAATTTCATCAAACATGAACGCCACGCAATTATTTCCGAAATTTATCTCATCCTTATCATTATCTTTATCGTTTTTCTTCTTCATCACCGATCTTCCTTCGACGTAGAGAAAACTTTCACATGGTAACGTGTATAAATCCTGTTGTTGTATGGGTATCCTTATTTCGTCGCTGTATCCAAAAGTGATATTGGCGTACGGATTGTATGTGTGAGTCTCAATCTTGACGATGCTGTCGTCAAAGATCGGCTCGCCTCCAATGTTCAAGATGTTAGACATCTTAAATATTTCGAACGACAAATCCCAATGATTTTAAAAATTCAACGTTTGACGCGGAGAGTTTCTTTTTATCAGACGATCGAATATTTTTAACTGTCGTACAATTTATGTCACACGGTCGAATATTTTTGATTGGTGTAAAAATTGTGTCCTTCACCTGCTCATTCAACACGAGCATCTCACGTTATCGTCGGGTGACCTCCTTTTGGACACGTAACGATTGGACACCGCTCGATTGGACACGCACGATTGGACACGCACGATTGGACACGGCTCGATTGGACACCGCACGATTGGACACCACACAATTGGACACCGCACGATTGGACACCGCACGATTGGACACCGCATTATTGGACACCGCACGATTGGACACCGCACGATTGGACACCGCATTATTGGACACCGCAGTCTTGTAGTGAATAACATTTATATATCATATGACAGATTATCTAACCTTAGAAATATCTGGCAGAAAAAAGCTTCGATTTGCCAGAAAAAAAATTGAATTTTAAATATCTATATACGTATTTTTAGGAGCATCTCGTTTTGCGTGGAAAGTTTCAAACCTATGTGGTGCAGAAAATGCTCGCACGCACACACACACACACACACACACACGGGGAAGGTGCAAGGGGGGCCTTTGGCCCCCCTTCCTGCACCCACCCCGTCCAAGTTGCTAACCCATGCAAACTGTATTAGAAATCTGCATACACACACGTAAATGTGTGTGTGTGTCCAATTGTACGGTCAATTGACCAATAATGCGGTGTCCAATAATGCGGTGTCCAATAATGCGGTGTCCAATCGTGCGGTGTCCAATAATGCGGTGTCCAATAATGCGGTGTCTAATCGTGCGGTGTCCAATCGTGCAGTGTCCAATCGTGCGAGTCCAATCGAGCGGTGTCCAATCGTTACGTGTCCAAACGGGATACTCCCATTATCGTCTTCGTATGTGTAATCTAACGGTAATCTCCTCTCCGCGAAAATCGAGTAATTTACCGTCCTGATCCACAATGCGAATCGTCAAATCAGTAATGCGACGATTGCAATGTAAACGATCTGTGCAGGCGTTTCCGACATCTTATATCCTGGTGGTACCCTCGGCGAAAATTCATGTATCGTGTTTGTACTTGTTATTGCTGTATATACGCACTTGTTGTTGCTGTACGCACCCGCAGTCACGTTACATTCTATGCAAATAATGTTTACGTTTATGATATTTATAGGTGCATCCGATTCATGCCACAATCGCGATTCAAGGATACGACACGAAGAAAATCCCAACAGCGATCCAATGTTGTTAGGTTTAATGAAATTTATCCGATAAGCACACATAATCTCGCTCTTCATTGTATTATTGTTAGCACGAATCATCAGCGGATATTCGCTCTCGTCTTCATCTTCTTTGCGAAACGTCCTCTTTCCCACAACATCGGGATGAGATTGTAAAATTGTGCGTTTCAAATATCTATCTATATTACGCAATTCATACGATCTTTCGGGAATCATAATTTCCTTGTCGTCTTTGTCATAGTAAAATTTGTTATTCGACGAATTTACATTAGGTATGGTATAATATTCAAAATTTGTGAGGCCGAGCTCGTAATCGCCATCGCTTAAATCTACAGCTGGAAAATAGCTTACCGCGAGGATGCTACTCTTGCCGGTTAGCGTAAACATTAGTGACATGTTGAAACGAATACTGAGTTAAATTGCACAATGTTAGCCTTTAAATTGATTATTAATTGTTTAAAGAAAACGCAAACACAGTTGACCGCAATTGCTTTGATCGTAACGTCGATAAGGCGTGTGATTGTACTCGATCCGCTTTACATCTAAATATTGCACCAGTTCTTTCGGCGATCTAAGATTGCCAAAACTATCAAAGTATATAGCGCGATTTCTCCTCTTTGCGTATGCCACCCAGTGTGTACCCAATCCTTCAGCATTATCTAAATTTACAATACACTCTCGTTTTGATATGCTCCAGCCGTTGGTAATGCCGTACGCGTAAAAATTCCTCTAAAGTATGGAATGCGCATACGTTTCGCTAGCTGTAATAATTGTATGTTGGTAGTTACACTTTTCGGCATTTTTAACGTCTTTTTGACGTTTCTTTTTCATCGAAACTCCTTGGCCACGCTTGTATGGAGCGAGATAAACTCCATGACCTTCCATGACGCGATTATGACGTTTCAATTCTTTCAGCCGACGCTGCGCAGCCTTGTTATGATTCACAACTTTTGCAACTCCCGCCGCTCCGCCGACCAACGACCCGAGAACTCCCAACAGCGGTAGAATGGGTAAAACAACTCCACGTTTCGCTACCGGAAGTATTTGTTTACTCGCTCTTTTCTTTTTATCTCTTTTTTCTTTTTCAAGCCCATACCAATTTTCGTATTAGTTTTTAAAGCTACCCAAACGGTTGCTGCAGCAGCTCTTTCTCCAAAAGTCGAATCGTTCGCTGTAATGCGTTTTCGCGTTTCCGCAGCGAGTATATTGTCAGCTGCGTGTCTGTCGGTGAGTTCGTTGCTCCGGGAGTACGCAATGTCGTGTTCGCGACACGCCGCGTCCAACGGATTAATACCCCGATCGCCTCTGGCCAATCGCTTTTTCAGCCTAGTACCCGGACCGCAAAATTGATATCCAGGTATATGCAGTTCAAAGGAAGCGCATTTATCGCGACAATTCTTTATCAGCGGTGCGGGGCGATGTGCGTCTGCTGCCACGATTGATTATAATGTTCGTAGCAACGACGATAGCTTCGAACCTCTGGATCAGTTTTTATATGTTCCGGAAGCCTGTCTCACACGTGTTTGATATAGTTACCACACACGCGTAGCAAAATAGGTTTCGACAGGAATTCTAACTGTTCGGTGACAATATGAGAAACATTTTACATACTGAGCAATTTTGCTCGGCGCGTCTCTATAAATAGATCGGTCTTAATATAATTTTTATCAGTTCTTATGAGAGGGGGAAAATATGCGGTTCGTACAACATTCACCAGCGATTAAAATAACAAATTTCGATGACAGGATAATGTCCGAACGAAAGATACGGAGGCATGGAAGCATGTTGCCGAGTTCTATACGCGGTTTAATTTGCGGTCCGTCAAATTGTGGCAAGACAAACGTATTAATAAGCTTGTTGGAAAGTCCGCATGGAGTACGTTTTGAGAATGCGTATGTGTACTCGAAATCATTACAACAACCGAAATATCGATATTTGGAAAATTTATTGACACCGATTGAAGAAGTTAATTATTTTGCATTCTCCAATAACTGTGATGTCATTCAGCCGAGTGAAGCGCTTTCGAATTCCATTTTTATCTTTGACGTGGCGTGTGATAAACAAGATACGATAAGAGACTACTTTGCAATGGGGCGACACGTGGACGTCGACTGCTTCTATCTCTGTCAGACGTATGCAAAGATACCGAAACATCTTATACGCGACAATGCGAATTTGCTAATTTTATTCAAGCAGGATAGTACTAATCTAAAGCACGCGTACAACGATCATGTAAATACCGACATGTCTTACGAGGATTTTAGCAATTTATGTCATACTTGTTGGCAACAAAAGTATGGATTTTTAGTGATAGATAAGGATAGTGCACTCGCTGATAGACGATGTCGAAAAGGATTTAATGACTTCGCAATACCATAAAGCAGTTAGTTGTTTTCGATACGTTGACCAAGTAGCGTTTCTCAACATGGATAACACCGATAACAGTATGAATCGTGAGAAGATTGTGAAAAAGATTGCGAAAACAAGTGATTCAATTTGCAAAAAATATCGCGCTTTGAAAGTGTAAGAAGAGATGGCGTTGGAGAGGCACTTTAAGCCCATTGTCGAACCATTAAAACAGATTGTTGAAAACACCGTTGGTGATGTATCAGATCCGATTAAGAATGAAACGTTCTTTTCGGGGGAAGACGAATACTCAGAACCAAAACCGAAACGAAAACGATTAAACGCTTCGCTTAACAATTCTATAATGACCTCTACTCCTGTTTAAAAAATGAGACGATCAAAAACTGTACCAACTAATTTGAATGAAACATCGCAAATATTACATGATAGTGATTTATCATACAGTCATGTACCTTCTGTCGAAGACGTTTTTGAAGTCGCAGCCAATGAACCGCTTGTGACCTCTATTCGACAACAGTTGGAAACGCGAGAAGGACGTGAAAAGTTGCACACACACTCTGGTCCATTAGGTCAAAAATATGTGGGAGCTGTTCTGTGTGGTAAAAAACCAGTCATAATAGATACTGTTTACGGAGTTTATTTCACCAATTTTGGAACGATGCTCGCCGATAAACGCATCGACATACATAAGAATGACAGCATAGTCATAGATGGTAAAATATATGTGGGAACACCTGGTCTGTATGAATTAATTTTTATGAAAATGCCCAACATGTACATACACGAATAATGACCTGCAGAATTATAAAAACATTCTATTGGCAACAAATGCATATAGACGCGGGCATATTGCACATAATCAAGTAATGGGCAACAAAGAGTCTAAATATAAAAATATAATTGCGCCCTTAGTAACCGACGCAAAAGTTGGACAAGGTATACCGAGCGCTATTACATTAAATGATAACAAAATCGATTATGTTCATGGGGATGATCCCAACAAGCTTGTGGATCGCCTTCGATTGCTCGAGGCCTCACACCAGGCAGGACACAATGCTCACGACAACGAGATTCTATCAATTATTGAGGAACTTCGCGAGGCTGGTCTTATTATAAATTAAAACTGCATGAAACAAATAATTTAGTCAACATCGAAATGTCAATCAACAAGTTTGGAACGTTGCTTGAAAGAGGTGGTGCGGAACCATACTATCAATGGAGTGGATTAGTCAGAAATTACTTGCGCGATAACGCTCTTTGCATGGCTGCCACTAATTTTGATGCAAAGTCGCACAAAATTCGACGTGTAGCGCTGCCTGTAGACGATAGTGATGCAACCAATAAACGATACGTACAGCAGAACGTGAAAATTTTAAAGGATCGACAGGATGAAATCGAGAGGAAGATTGAGACACTCCAAAGTAGAGTAGAAATTACAGCTCATATGCTAAACGAATTTCAAAGACAGCTCGACGCGGTGATCCATCGTGCAGAGTAAAAAGTCGATACATCGAATATATATGCCATTTGTATATTATATTCCAAGCATGTCTGAGAAACAATTGCTGGTTGAGGAGTTGCATGCTCCGGCGAGAAGAAATTTTTTTCGAAGACGTGTCATAGTTTGCGGATACGATGACCTGTGGCAGGCGGATGTGGTTGAGATGCGTCCTTACACGCGATTTAACCGAGGTTATCATTACATACTTATATTATTTATGGTGGATTATACACGGAAAAAACTTTATGGTAAAAATTACTATGGTAAGTAGTAAACGCGGGCCAAGAGGAATTATGGAAATTTTTATTATGTTTTTCATCAAATTACGACAATATTTACACTACTTATATGATATAATTCTCTGAAATTTCTTCTTACAGTTCGTGGTTACTATCATAAATAATAAAATTGTACATAATTTTATTATAAAATTTTTTCCGTGTAAATTTACGAATATATGAATTTATTAAATGTTTGAAAACTTCCAAACAATATTTATTTAATTTAAGAAAATTTTAGTATGTAATGTGTGTGTGTGTGTGTGTAGGGGGGGAGGGGTGTACATACATACGCGAGCTAAAGAATAATCACTTTGTGACAGGAAAATGATTATGCCTTAGTTCCGCGATTTTATATTACTATTACTATTTACGCTGATTACTATACACGTACACGTAAAAAAATATGATTCTAGTTAAAAAAAAATCAATTATTCACTTTTAATTTTATTTTTTTAAATAATTATTTTATCTTTAATGACTGAAAAGAGTATTTTGTTGATAGTAAACACCACACTTTACATAAAACAAATAATGTTTAACATTTTTGCGTATGTACACACACATACACACATACACACACGCACACACACAAATTACAAACCAATTCTTGAATTAAGGAATAATCATTTTCCTATCACAAAGTGATTATTCTTTAGCCCGTGTATGTATGTATCCCCCCCTTCCACACACACACACACACATTACATACTAAAATTTTCTTAAATTAAATAAATATTTTTTGTAAGTTTTCAAACATTTAATAAATTCATATATTCGTAAATTTACAATGAGAAAATTTTATAGTAAAATTATGTACAATTTTATTATTTATGATAGTAACCACGAACTGTAAGAAGAAATTTCAGAGAATTATATCATATAAGTAGTGTAAATATTGTCGTAATTTCATGAAAAACATAATAAAAATTTTCATAATTCCTCCTTGACCCGCGTTCACTACTTACCATAGTAATTTTTACCATAAAGTTTTTTCCGTGTATTATAAGTCTACCACAAGGATTAATTTTATTAAAAATATAAATATCCTAGTTATTTAATTTTTAATTAAGAATATAAAGTTGAAACAAACATTTTATTTGCTTCTCATTTCCATTTTAATCGATAAAATTTTCTAATATTTTTTGAAGAAGCTGTTGTGGCCCTTATATGGATAAAGGGTCACAGGTAATTTGGGATCGCTGTCGTTACTCCTCGGGTCAGGTTTCTCAAGAGATTGTAACCGTTTGTTGTATAACAATGGGTATATATATTTAATATCTTGATTACACTGAGTTATACGTAATTCGTTGATACCCGTAACAAATATAAAAGAGTGAGCGACATACGTTCGTCGCTGTATACTGTGTAGCAAAGCCCGCTCGTTATCTGTACCTCGGTTTATATACACCGCTTTTGGGCGTATGACCGGGGAAGGTACTTCCGCGGTCACTGGCCTTTGGACAGAGTACTTGCTTAGCCAGCAATTGCTGGCTACGCGGATTCCACCCCAAAATCAGATGATTCTGTTCAGTTTCATGCGCTCTACCTGCTCATAAAAATTCCATTAAAAAATACCAGACACCCTGTATAAACACGTCTTAGAAATATCTAGGATACACATGCCTACGTAAATCGGCTTATATATTTTTACCTCGAGTTTTCTAAGTTCAACGACGATTAAATTTTCTGCAAAAATACTTCAACTCTGAAAATTTGGTTTTGCGATCATTGCCTCTGCACCATACCGCCCCAACCATTTCGTCAACAACTTAACGTCAACATGATTGCGCACATTCTCCATGGTTTTACCAAACACCGCATTATTCATTAATTTATACAAGTTTTTTTCGAAACCATTTTTGGCGAGGGTTCGGAACTGCGTGTTTAACTCTATGTATTTACAGAGCCATGGAAATTGTGCGAATTTTAACACGCGGTATATCTTTGTGATACGAAGACCGTGACGCGTGCACTGTTGCAGGTTGCGGTAATGAATGACGTAACGTTTCTTATCATACAGCGTGGCGAGAAGTTTATATTCACGCTTGCCAGGTGGTTTATCACGTGTTGGGCAGAAAGGTAGGTCAGTGTGCTCATCGTGAAGGTCTCGAGGATACTCGAGATCAACTTCGAGAATGTATCCTGCTGGTGAATCAAGAGCAATCGGATTTACATCAAAATTTGAGACGTCTTCAACCCATTGAAATTCTCCATAGGGCAACGGCTGACACATTGCCCAGCCATACAAATTATTAACATCGAAGTACATAAGATATGAGAATGGTTTTGATGGGTCGTACGTCTGCATATATTTGTTGTTAGCCTGTGCATATCTGCCTGAACATTGACTGAAATCGCCGCGTATACCACGCTGGATGAACATTACCATGTCGATGTCAGTAAGCAGTTCGAAAGTAACGTTAGTATATTTTAACATAGCGTTCCATGTGTATCCGGGGAGAGTATAATAATGTGCGGGATCGAGACTGTAACTTTCTAGGCATTTATCGCGGAAATTTTCAAAAATGTCGGCTAATAACAACACATCCGTTTTCAAATATAGATCGCTATATTCGCCCAACGTTTGAATGGAGAATCGCTTCCAGACATTCTCGGCGTGCGCGTAATCGCTCTCGGATACAGTATCACCGGTCAAGGAACTGTAAAATGATTCGCGCGGTGGTAAACACGTGTCCTGCAGCTTGTCCACGCAATCCACGTACTCGGACGGAAATACACCTTTTCGTGTCAATAAATCAAAATCCTCGTCAGATAAATGTAAAAATTTGGAACGTACAATTTTTAATTTTTTTTTTTTTGCCTAGAAATGATGCCAATTTTTCGAGACTAGTATTTAAAAATTTATATGAATCAATAAACCGTAGTTTTATATAATTACGTAGGTCTAATTTATCAGCAGTATCTACGACATGTTTTGTGAAAGAAATGTACTTTTCTTTCGTGATGGGGAGTACGTCAGTCTTCTCTTTGAACGCAGTGGCTATTTCCTTAATAATAAAATGTGAATCGTATCCAGATAAATTATAGAAAATAATCGGTATGTATGATGCATTTTGGTAATTTAGATTACAAAGAGAATGTGCGGGACCACGGTAACGACCAGTCAAATGGCAATGATCGCGCACCCGCGTATCGTCCGACGTGAACGATTTATCGCAGGTATGACATCACGTCGCACTACGGTATGCCTCCAATTGTTCTTTCGATAACGTTTCCATGGGGACATTAGTGGATAAACGAATCTTAACATTATGCGTCAATTCTTCCAGTTGTTTGGTAAACCATGCAATACAATCTTTATCGCGACGAAACTTATACGTAGATAACGCATCGTTATACGAGCATCGCACGTAATATCCGATGCTGAACACTTCATGTTGTTGATATGTGTACGACGCTTGCTCTGCATCATGTTGTGTCTTCCGTAACACACACTCGAGGTCTGCGTAGACGATGAATGGCACTCGTTCCTTGTGATTTATATTCCGGAAATTTAGCCATTTGTCGTCTTCGGTGGGCAATGTGATAGCGCAGTCATTCATCGTCTGGCAGTCCACACCGTGCGATTGTAGCCTCTTGCAAGATGGAAAATAGTGCAAGCATCTGTAAAAATAAAAAAAACATTTTTAATAACTTTTTTTTGTTAAATTATGAGAATATTCTTTTCAATATACATACTGGTCGCAAATGTATTTTTTGTGCTCCTTTTTACTCAGTTGGGAGTTGACGAGGCGGGACAGATTTTTTATCCAAGCAAAGTGACCCACGCTGCGTTCGCGCGAATTTTGCAAATATAATAAATTGACATGTTTCTCTCTCTTGTTGTTGGAGAGTCGCAGCGGAAGAATCTTTAGCATTGCCATTTCCTTTTTAATTCCATAGACGTTAATTGATACAGTGTTGAGTCTCTCGAATTTTCCAATGTCTTTTAGTGTAACGGGAAACTCGATGTCGTCGAACTTTAGAACTGTTGTATAATGCGGATATGATGACTCTCTATCACTATGTCTTTCGGCAGGGTGTAGAGCGGCAACCACTGACCACGCAAAGCATGCATTGTCCTTCGAATTAACATTCACTACCGCACGTTTCATCATTATTTCTCGCAGCAAAGTCACGTAACACCCCGCGTGTAAAGGATTGTACTTGTTTATATTTACAGTCAAATTGAGAATTCGCGACAGCGCCCCGCTATCACGTTTTTGAAACTCTTCGAGTGACGCTAATGTGGGCTCGATAACGCGTCGCTCATACCACTCGCTCAAATCCGACATTCGAAATAGTTCACAATTTTTAGTGTTTATACTTTTGTTTGCACGTTTATCACCTGTTACAAACACACCATTAAATGTGGTATTCACTTTCACACTATTGTGTTTTTCTAGAGCGTCCCGCACTCGCTCGAGCACTATATCGCCTGCGTCTTCTAAAAACGTTCGCGGTTCGATGTAATTTACGTTATTTACCACACCGGTTAGAACACGATTCTCGAACGCCGTATGTATTTCTCGCCACACGAGTCTGTCAGCGTTATTACTAGCGGTCGCGTAATTATCGCCGACGTGCACAAAACGCCTTTGTAATCGTGTCTTTTTACCCTCGAGTCGCGCGATCCTCGCCACCAACGATTGTCTTTGTCCGACGGCAAGCCGAGGACGCTTAACGCGGTTATGTTCCTCGAGCTGTTGCATAAATTCGTCGCATCGCTGCAACCATGTAAAACACTCATCCAAGGTAGCAATTCTGTCGGCTTGCTCTGACAGTTCGCGTTCCACTTGCTCAAAATTATTCTCCATTTCTATAATGTCTTTTAGCACTGTCTTAAAACAACATACAATCTTCAACAGGACACTTGCATGTAATTTGCCAAACACTGCATATAGCTGCGCACCTAATGCAGAATCAAAATTTGTCTTGAATTTCAAAGTGCATTAGCTTGCTTTGTCTTTCACGTCGAATAAAAACACATATCTCCATCTCTTGCTCAGATAGAACATATTCATCATCATCATTGTCCAAAAGATTAGAAAATTCGCGATAAGTGTGTAATATTTTCTCTACGTAAGGATTGTCAGTCTCATAAGTGACTCATTCCTGCTATCACTTCAATATACCTTCCAACACTGCTGGTATCTCAATGAGATGAAAACAGCTTTCCTGAGTCTTTTATACAATTTGTTTTGCTATATTATATTCACTTTCATTGGTGTCAACTCAATTCAGTATCTCTCTATATAATTTTTGCTTCACATGATGAGGCCAATCATAAACAAATTGATCATGTATGTAAACTTCCTGTATTACGATGCGTTCGTGCGTTTCGCGTATACCGAGTTCTCGATCGCGTAGAAATTGCACTGGTGATATTCGCTGCACATGCATTCGTTTTTCAGAATCGTCATTATTAAGAACATAAATGACATCTTCTACTTCAAATTCAACTCGTTCATTCATGTTGTATAATTTTATACTGAAAGTCTTTAATGTGTGGACACAGGACACATATTGCACGGAATCAACACAAACATAGGCTGTCTACAATTCGAACAGTATTTGCAGACAGCAAATACACAGCAAATACACAGCAGCCATCATACATCAGTGCTTGATTTTTCCAAGATTCTTCAAATGTATGTGCGATTTTTGATCTCATCAGAAGATATCAAATGATGTACATGTCTAAAACTTGATTTTTTTAATGATCTCATCAGAAAATACGTATCAAATGACTTGTGTACGTGCCTAAAGCATATTTTGCATCACAGCCGCCATACATCGGCGCTTGACTTTTGCAAAATTTGCATTCTTTGAATATATGTGTGATTTTTGATCTCATCAGAAGTATGATGCATGTGTCTAAAATGTATCAAGTGATACATGTGTCTAAAACGTATCAAGTGATGCATGTGTTTAAAAACGTAAACTGCGGGATTTGTTCCCACTACTATTATTGGGGTATGTGGAGGAGTGTACAATATAAAAAGAGTTTAGGCATCGGTACCCGTTGGTTACTGGACAGCAAAGGTTTCTGAAACGTTACTGCAATCGGTGAAAGACGAACTTCTCGAGGATGAACTATTACGTTCCGATCCAGCAAAATGACACGTGTGATAAACCGTAAGTATTTTCAATTTTTATTTTTTTTCCTTCTATATTTCCTTCTACATTTATTCGCACTTTTATTTCTAATTCCCTGTATTCTTTTTACAGAACATTATCGCAGCCGCGCTATATTCCGCGCATCTTGGGAAGGAGATATGCTTTGACTGCTACAGCATATAAATATTTGGACATCAGAATCAGGATGGAATCTATGCCCTGTGTAGAATTATTGATTGGTGATAACCGAAGTCGCATAGGTTACCTACACCTGACTTATGCGATATGGAAAACGTTCATCGAGAGACGTGCGGATATTGTGCAACTCATGCAGGCAGCTGTACCTTCTTCAAGAATTTCGATTAATGATTTAGTTATAGATCTCGTAAATATACGTAAAAAAATATTGTAAAGTTAACATTATATAATACTAGGTATAGGAAACCATCAACCATACAATTCTTATTAGAACTGGAAGATTGTGTTGAACAAGTATGCTACCAATTGCATCAAAATATTTATATTGTTGGTGAAAAATATAAACAATTTGTTACTAATTTTACGTCAAAATCATGTCACTAATAAAAGTGATACTGTAAAGATATTACATGAAAAATATGATAAGACGTGTCTCGTAGATTGTGAGTTATTGGCTTATGCATCCGACAATATTGTATATGATGCTTTACAAAACGAATAAATGAAAAAAGTCTCATAGATTGTGAACTTATGCATCAGACAAATATTGCATATGATACGTTATGAAATAAATAAATGAAAAAATTTATAAATAATTATTCTAACTTATTTTCTCTCTTCCTTATTCCTTTACAGTGAAATGGCGTGTGCAGAACTTGGTAGGAAGTACATAGATAAAGTGCGATGGGCAGGAACGATATATATGTGACTGCGTATGAAAGAACGAATGAAAGAGAAAGAGAGAATGATAAGACTACATGGTTGAAGATATCACGTACAGGTGACAAAGACATTCAGTAAAAGGAGATCGCGAGCATCGCGGCGATGGCTGCTGAAAGGGATCATGTATGGGTAAGAGAGTTAGATTTGTAACAGAAGGAGAGCGCGAGCACCGCAGCGATGGCTGCAACGGCGGCGGGCGGCGGGCGGTGGCGGCGGCGGCGGCGGCGGCGGCGGCGGCGGACCCCGATTCCCCCTTTATCGGTTGCGAACCCGAAAATTCCGCGTTAGCAATTCCCGCGCCGCGAAACCCCCCGATCCGCGTGATGTCATACCCCCGCGCGTCTACGAGTTCCCCCCGAACACCCGCTCCTTCCTCGGAGCACCTGGGTTAGAACCGGCCTAGTATTAACTACTTTTATGCTTTGTCTTATCCTAACTATTGTACGTACCGATGAGTTTTCAGGCGTTCTACTGCAGTAGAACATAACCTTGTATTGTACAATTCGCAAATTGAAAAATATTTTCTATTTTCTTTGATTCTAATAAACTGACCTTTATTGTAATAATCATAAGAAGGTCTTCCTCCTGTATTTCACATTTTCACTAAAAAATCATAAGTTTTTTTTTTGTTGGTCGTTATAACTGTAGGCACCCTAGGTTTTCTGCTTAATAGATGTTTTATGCAGCAGAACCCTTACGGAAAAAACACTCTAATTTTGAGAGTTTACACTCAAAATTAAGTGTTAATACTCGATTTTGGGAGTTTACTCCCAAATTTAGGTGTATACGCTCAAATCTTGAGTATTTATACTCGAACATTGAGTGTGTATACCCAATGATTGAGTGTACCAAAGTTTGGATTTAAATATTGAATATTTGAAAGTATACTTTCAACATTTGGATATGACACTCAATAAATGAGTGTATACTTCCAACATAAAGTGTGAACACTGAAACGTTGAGGATGTACACTCAACATCTATCGGTTGAAGGTATACACTTAATATTGAGTGTGCACTCTCAAACATTGGACTAGAAAATGTTAAATAAGAACAAAAACAAGAAAAGCAAGTTCAACCAAGATTAAAATTAATCTGCATTGGTAGAAATGGACATAAAACGAATATTTAAAATAAACATTCAACTGTAGAGTGTTCAGCTGGCTTTGAGTATTAATTTGAGTATTACTTTCAACTTGGATGTTTACCATTTAATTGAGTATTAATTTCAGTGTTATTGTTAAATTTAGGATTAACATTGAAATTAACACTCAATTAGATGGCGAACATTCAAGTTGAAAGTAATAACACTAATTAAAAGTAAATTAAAGAGCGAACACTCAAGTTGAGTGTTTACACTGAATTGAGTGTTTACCCCTTGTCCCAAATTATACTCAACTTGATTTTTTTCAGTGTTATTTTTAGTGTTTTTCCGTAAGGGAAAACCTCACTTCGTTATCTGCGGGAGCGTCCCAGATGCGCACAGTAATAAACGGACACAGCAGGCTGAGTAAAACGGACACAGTAACAAACAGACACAGACCAAACGGACACAGTAATAAACGGACACAGTAACAAACGGACACAGTAACAAACGGACACAGTAACAAACGGACACAGAGACCAAATGCGCACAGAGCGAAACGGACACAGTGCGAAACGGACACAGACCAAATGCGCACGGACCAAATGCACACGGACCAAATGCGCATACTGCACATGCGCACATTGCACGTGCGCACGGACCAAATGCAATCCATATACATAGCAAGCAGAGTAAAGTCCACATAGGTTAGCGACTTGGACGGGGTGGGTGCGGGAGGGAGGCCGAAGGCCCCCCTTGTACCCCCCCGTGTGTGTGTGTGTGTGTGTGTATGTGTGTGTGCGTGCAAAGCATTCACTGCATCACATAGGTTTGCGACTTTCCGTGTGTGCATTTGGTCTGTGCGCATGTGCAGTGTGCGCATTTGGTCTGTGTCCGTTTGTTACTGTGTCCGTTTCACTCAACTTACTGTGTCCGTTTATTACTGTGCGCATCTGGGACTCACTCTTATCTGCGCAGATTACTTAGGGTACGTTCGGGGAGACACTATTAACGCTACCCACACAGCACACTTTATCCTGAGGATATCCCAAATTATCCCAGACAGACGAAGGCGATCCCACGGATATCTCAGTGAGTAGCTCCCGGGATATCCTACAAAAATATCTTAAAATATCGTAAAATATCTTAAGATGTCATATGATATCTTATTAATATATTTCGATATCTCAAAAAAATATCTTAAAATATTATAAGATATTGTAAGATATTCATTAATATCTTACGATATCCTATTACATCCAAATAATATCCCATCATATCTTTTTTATCTCTACAATTAAGGGGATGCTAAACTGCTCGTCAAACTTGATCGAGGTCGATAATGTAGAGTCATTTGTGCACGTCATTAACAAAATTTTCTACATATTTTTTTTTATAGATTTAGAAATCCTTTTCCACAATTAAAGTTTATGTATTAATATCAGCTTATGAATTGAATTTTATACCAAGAATTAAAAAAAATTTTTCAGATTGCTCATTTGAGACACGAAATGTTTACCAATGTGTATCTTTTTTATTAAGACGCCTACGCTCAATCTGAAAGCATAGTATTGTTCCTTAATGTTCATTTGTGTGCGGATCTGACTTGATTTATGCGTACAAGGTGCACAACTTTTATATCAAACACATTTTGTTACGAGTCCACGCCAGACGCCGGCAATTTAATTTTTTTTTTTTTTTTTTTTTTTTTTTTTTAATAAAATCGTTACGTCCGCACACTGTTATCGTCTATACTTTAATTGTGAAGAAGGACTTTTAATTCTGTAAATGCAATAAAAAGTTGGACATTGGAACAAATTGTATAATTCTGTCGGTAAAACAGACGACTTTAGGATCCCCTTAATGGAGCATAAATCAAGTGTAAAGAGAAAGTTAATTATAATGTAACAAAAGAGTGATAGAAGCGTAAATTAAATCTTTAAGAAACGTAGATTAAAACGTCAGAACATAAAGAAAATACACTTATGGAAACAATGTGGCATATGAATAATGTGCTACATATACTAAAAAATTATAAAAAATGACATTAAAAAAATTTTTTTATTTTATACAAACAGCAAAAACAGATTTTTTAATAAGTTAGTCTACATACTATTTTGCGCGCATATATAAAAATAGTAAAAAAAGTAAAAAAAATGGTGAAACTTCATATTTATTTATAAAAATATAAGTTAACTATACATGTTTTATCCTTCTGACAACATCTATTGTAATGATCTATAACAAATATGAATCCATAAACAAGAAGTGTTTATGGATCACCACGAAGCGTTAGAATGCGTACGGTCTTCAAAGTCAAGCGACATCGGCGAGGGTTGACACTTGGATGGGTGACCGTTTTTTCAGGTATAGAGATATTAAACTATTAAACATGCTTTAACAGATACGACGGCTTGGCTGAAACATGTTATACTATAGCCTTCTTTCTCTTACAAAATTGCCGTAAAAATAATTAGAATTTTTTATTTTTTGTTCAAGTTTTTTGCAATTCTTAGAAACTCTCAAAAATACTTAGAAATATTCAAAAATTTTAATTAATCAAAATTTTTTATTTTTAAAATTTTTCCGAGAAACGTTTTAATTATAAAAAATCGAAACATTTATCAGAAATCCTGAAAAAAATTTTTTTAATTCTGACAAATTTTTTTACTAAGGTATATTACGATATCTCAGGAAATCCCTTGGACATTCTCTGGATATCGTTTGAGATCTACAGGATATCAAATCGGTGGACATTTGTGCATCCCTTGGATATCTCTCGGATATCGCAGACGGTCCACGGATATCCAACGATATTGCGATATCCCAAAATGACATCCCAGGGACATCCCTAGGATAAAGTGTGCTGTGTGGGTACAAACGCTAACGCTATCTGAACTGTTCGTGGAGCCAATAGCGCGATAGCGAGTTCCACAAACAGCTATAGCATAGCAAACGCAGTTGCGCAGTTGGTTAGCCACTGCCAGCAATATTAACAAAATGTTTATATATATATAAATAATTATTTATGTTAACTATGTTACTTATATTTATTATAATTTTTTTCTAAATATATATAATATATATATAATACTTATTTATTTATATTTATTTTATATTAAATATTTTAATAATAATAAAATGATTATTAAACAATTAAATTTTTTAATGGAAATTAAAATTATTGAAATTCACAAAATAAAAATTATTAAAGTTATTTACGATCTTATTAAATAAATTTTTTAATTGTTAAATAAATTAAATAACACAGGCACACACAAAAAAAAAGTGGTTGGTCCGGTGGACTAGACTAGTCAATCCTTATGTATTTCGACCCGCTGAATCCGAATCTGAAGTCAGAATTGCAAAGTTAGCTCGCATTTTCTAACCTCAAAAAAAAATTTTTTTTAAATGTTGGTCCGGCGGACCAGACTAGTCTATTCTTATGTATTTCGACCCGCTGAATCCGAATCCAATGTCAGAATTGCAAAGTTAGCTCGCATTTCCTAACCTCAAAAAAATTTTTTTTTTTTATGTTGGTCCGGCGAACCAGACTAGTCTATCCTTATGTATTTTGACCCGCTGAATCCAAATCCAAGGTCAGAATTGCTGAAATGACTCATTTTTTCCTAACCTCAAAACAAAATTTTTTTTTAACGTTAGTCCGGCGGACCAGACTAATCTATTTTCAGGGTTGGGAAGTAACGCGTTACTTGTAACGCCGTTACCGTTTTCGTTACATTTTTTTGGTAACGCTCGTTACTTTTTTATGTCTGTAACGGTAACGGTAACGTCGTTACATTTTTACAGTAACGGTAACGAATTCAGCCGTTACTTTTATCGTTACTTTAGTTCCCTATATCTTTTATATCTGTTCAATAGATCGCATACTGGTCGCGCGCATTATTCTTAATGGATAATTAATTCTTAATTGGATAAAAATATTCCGATATAGGGCGCTGGAAGTCAATGCCACATGAGAATGCCCTGTTGAAATATCTTGTTAATGCGATGCGTAAACCTTTTATTTTGAGATTTAAAAGACTGTAGATAGTCGTCTTCAATACGCAAATACATACAATATGTATAACCTGCTAGATTATAGGTTACGTGCAATAAATGCAATTATAAAATATTTATTTCCATATTTTATAATATATATTTTAAATATATGTTTGAAAAATATTCTCTACCTTATATAGGCTGCATTCCGATAGTCACTGCTAGTATTAAAAGTCTAAAAGTCTATAGTATATGTATATGAAACTGAACTATAGATTTTCAATACTGGTAATGAATATTGGAATGCTTATATAACATTAATTTTTAAAAACAAAGTTTATTAATAATTTTTGACAAAATGACATTTGTGAATTACAATATAAATTCTTATAAAGATAAGTATATTAAAAAAATAAAGATATTAATATAAAAAATTAGAATAATTATTAATTGAGTTTAATATAAAAAAGCTTGCTATATATTAGAAACTAGTTTAAAGTTTTAAGTTTTAATATTGATTATTAAATAATGTAATTTTATAATTTAACATTTTACTTTAGCATTTCAAAAAAGTAACGAAAAAAGTAACGAATCGTTACTTTCTAAGTAACGATAACGGTAACGCGTTACTTTTTAAAATAAGTAACGAGTAACGGTAACGAGTTACTTTTTACAAAAAGTAACGGTAACGGTAACGCGTTACTTTTTTAAGGTAACGTTCCCAACCCTGTCTATTTTTATGTATTTTGACCCGCTGAATCCAAATTCAAGGTCAGAATTGCTAAATTGGCTCATTTTTTCCTAACCTCAAAAAAAATTTTTTTTTTAACGTTGGTCCGACAGACCAGACTAATCTATTTTTATGTATTTTGACCCGCTGAATCCAAATTCAAGGTCAGAATTGCTAAATTGGCTCATTTTTTCCTAACCTCAAAAAAACATCTTATAAAAGCAGTTTAGGTCACAAATGTATAATCCGGAGCGTGCAGGCTTGCGTAACCACATTATCCGGGGAAAATTCCATACGTATGACAAGTTTGAGCTTCTGTGAATAAATAGCGTAGAAAATTCACTCCCTTTTTTTATTATATCTAACTCTTTTATTCTGGAAGGTTCTGTGCAATGGCTTTCTCTTACGTTTCTTCCCTTTCACAGAGACATCACGTTTAAGCGTCCAGCAGAAATCAGCCATCATATTCACATCCCATTTGCCTTGATATCGAAACTCCATCTCCTTGATGTCCTGATGAAATCTTTCTCCCTGTTCTTCACTATAATCACCTAGATTTTCTGGGAAGTAGTCGATATGAGAATCTAAGAAATGCAACTTAAGATTCATTAAGCAACCTAGTTTTTTATAGTTCTCCATCATTTCCGCCACCTTTTGTCTGTAATCTTGACTTTTGTGGTTTCCTAAAAAATTTTCTGTGACACCTTTGAAACTCAGCCATGCTGCTCTCTCATCTTCATTCATTTTGGTAACAAAATTGTCGTCTCTCAACATTTTACGTATTTGAGGTCCATCAAAAATTCCTTCTCGCAATTTTGCATCAGAGATGTTGGGAAATTTTTCTTGTAAATACTGGTAGCATTCACCATTTTTATTCAGAGCTTTCACCCATTGTTTCATGAGTTCTAATTTGATATGAAGAGGTGGAAGAAGAACTTTTGAAGGCTCAACTAACGGTTCATTTATGATATTTTTAGACCCAGGTTGCAGAGACGTTCTTGTCGGCCATTCTTTTCTAATGTAATGTTTGTTTGTTCGATCTCTACTATCCCATTCACATAGAAAGCATGGATTTTTTGTGTAACCTGATTGTTGACCCAATAATATGGTGAGAATTTTTAGATCCCCACAAATTTGCCACCTATGTTCTGTGTATTTAATTTTTTCAAGAACTATTTTCAAGTTTGTGTACTCTTCTTTTATCACTACCGAGTGCGCTACAGGAATGGAGGCATATACATTAGTATTGTGCAGCAACACTGCTTTCAAGCTTCTCTTAGAAGAATCGATAAATAGTCTCCACTCATCAGACTTGTAACATCCAGGTTTCAGTTTGTTCATTAATCCAATAACATCGTGACAATAGACTAATGAATGTTCCTCATCTGCAAAGAAATATTGCCGATATTCTCTTTCTCTGTCACGGTAATAGGAGGTTTTCACATTTTCGCCTCCTTAACATTGTGTTTCAACCAGGACGCCAAAAACTCTGCTCCATCTTTGGGCAAACCCAAATCTCGAACAAGATCATTCACCTTCTCTTGTGTTATTTTTCCTGGTTTTTTTTATATATTATACGGAACATAGTCATCACCATCAGTTGATTTACTTAAACTTTTAGTCTCGCTCTCAGTTTCAATCTCAGATTCTTCCGAACTTCCATCAATCTCTATTCGATTGAGTTCAGAAGTAATACTTGTATCCATGACTTCATCGTTTGTTTCGTCGGATGCTGATATATATATATAGGTTTCGTTAAACTCGAAACATTGGCGTAGCATAATGCCGACTTTCCTTCTGCCATGACGGCTCGAACTCCCTCCCCAGGGACTTAGCCAGAATAAACCCGTTGCCCACCGTCACCACGTGGAGGTGCCCTGGGTGCAGAGGGAACTAATTAAGAATCGATTGTAGTAGGCTCAAATACAACATCAAATCATAATTTGGATAAAAATACCAATATGGTTTGCTACAACCGGAGAAATATTAATGACAAAATCAAAGATCTCTAAAAAAATTCCTTCTGTGTCGAAATCGCAAACCAAGAATCCAATTGGGTTCCCAAGAAAATATGTAGTTCTTGTTATAAAATGTTGCGAAGTTGTGAAAAGAACAAGACAAAACTGAGAATGAGAGTACCTGCCATATGGAAGAAACCGATAACCAGAGAAGATTGCTATTTCTGTATGACAAACTCTAAATGGAATAAACAACAGAAAAAAGTCGGCATTATGCTACGCCAATGTTTCGAGTTTAACGAAACCTATATATATATATCAGCATCCGACGAAACAAACGATGAAGTCATGGATACAAGTATTACTTCTGAACTCAATCGAATAGAGATTGATGGAAGTTCGGAAGAATCTGAGATTGAAACTGAGAGCGAGACTAAAAGTTTAAGTAAATCAACTGATGGTGATGACTATGTTCCGTATAATATATAAAAAAAACCAGGAAAAATAACACAAGAGAAGGTGAATGATCTTGTTCGAGATTTGGGTTTGCCCAAAGATGGAGCAGAGTTTTTGGCGTCCTGGTTGAAACACAATGTTAAGGAGGCGAAAAATGTGAAAACCTCCTATTACCGTGACAGAGAAAGAGAATATCGGCAATATTTCTTTGCAGATGAGGAACATTCATTAGTCTATTGTCACGATGTTATTGGATTAATGAACAAACTGAAACCTGGATGTTACAAGTCTGATGAGTGGAGACTATTTATCGATTCTTCTAAGAGAAGCTTGAAAGCAGTGTTGCTGCACAATACTAATGTATATGCCTCCATTCCTGTAGCGCACTCGGTAGTGATAAAAGAAGAGTACACAAACTTGAAAATAGTTCTTGAAAAAATTAAATACACAGAACATAGGTGGCAAATTTGTGGGGATCTAAAAATTCTCACCATATTATTGGGTCAACAATCAGGTTACACAAAAAATCCATGCTTTCTATGTGAATGGGATAGTAGAGATCGAACAAACAAACATTACATTAGAAAAGAATGGCCGACAAGAACGTCTCTGCAACCTGGGTCTAAAAATATCATAAATGAACCGTTAGTTGAGCCTTCAAAAGTTCTTCTTCCACCTCTTCATATCAAATTAGAACTCATGAAACAATGGGTGAAAGCTCTGAATAAAAATGGTGAATGCTACCAGTATTTACAAGAAAAATTTCCCAACATCTCTGATGCAAAATTGCGAGAAGGAATTTTTGATGGACCTCAAATACGTAAAATGTTGAGAGACGACAATTTTGTTACCAAAATGAATGAAGATGAGAGAGCAGCATGGCTGAGTTTCAAAGGTGTCACAGAAAATTTTTTAGGAAACCACAAAAGTCAAGATTACAGACAAAAGGTGGCGGAAATGATGGAGAACTATAAAAAACTAGGTTGCTTAATGAATCTTAAGTTGCATTTCTTAGATTCTCATATCGACTACTTCCCAGAAAATCTAGGTGATTATAGTGAAGAACAGGGAGAAAGATTTCATCAGGACATCAAGGAGATGGAGTTTCGATATCAAGGCAAATGGGATGTGAATATGATGGCTGATTTCTGCTGGACGCTTAAACGTGATGTCTCTGTGAAAGGGAAGAAACGTAAGAGAAAGCCATTGCACAGAACCTTCCAGAATAAAAGAGTTAGATATAATAAAAAAAGGGAGTGAATTTTCTACGCTATTTATTCACAGAAGCTCAAACTTGTCATACGTATGGAATTTTCCCCGGATAATGTGGTTACGCAAGCCTGCACGCTCCGGATTATACATTTGTGACCTAAACTGCTTTTATAAGATGTTTTTTTGAGGTTAGGAAAAAATGAGCCAATTTAGCAATTCTGACCTTGAATTTGGATTCAGCGGGTCAAAATACATAAAAATAGATTAGTCTGGTCTGTCGGACCAACGTTAAAAAAAAAATTTTTTTTGAGGTTAGGAAAAAATGAGCCAATTTAGCAATTCTGACCTTGAATTTGGATTCAGCGGGTCAAAATACATAAGGATAGACTAGTCTGGTTCGCCGGACCAACATTAAAAAAAAAAATTTTTTTTGAGGTTAGGAAATGCGAGCTAACTTTGCAATTCTGACATTGGATTCGGATTCAGCGGGTCGAAATACATAAGAATAGAGTAGTCTAGTCTGCCGGACCAACATTAAAAAAAAATTTTTTTTTGAAGTTAGAAAATGCGAGCTAACTTTGCAATTCTGACTTCAGATTCGGATTCAGCGGGTCGAAATACATAAGGATTGACTAGTCTAGTCCGCCGGACCAACCACTTTTTTTGTGTGCCTGTGTAATTAATAAGTCCTATATATTACTTTTTAATTAAAATTATTTTATATGTATAAAAATAAAGTAATTTAAACAATTTCCTATAAATTTTTATTTTGTTCCATTTTTCTATCTCAATTCAAAATCAAATTAATTAATTTATTTATATTTATTTTACATAATATTATATGTTTGAAGCTTTATGCCTAATATAATTTTTTTATGTAAATTTATGTTCTTTTGCACTATGTCGTATACTGTCGCTCTTGAATTGCATTAATTATTTAAACTAAAATTTTAAAATAATATATAATTACGTTATCAATTTAATTGATAATAATGATACTTAAGTCGTTTACATATTTGCAATTTGTACAGAAAAGGATTGCATTTTAAGACAAACAGTACACGCAGTGTAATGAATCAAAATAGTATATATTATTATATACATATTTTGATGAAAAATAATATTAAACTCGAAGATCCAGTCTTGATCACCTTGATAAAATGATATTAATGAAATATTTCACAGAAACTTTTTTATTTGATCCCTTTTTATTATTTATTAAGATTTATTAAAATGCATTAAAATTCATTAAAATTTATTACAATTTATTTAAAATTAATATTTAACATTGATTAAAATTTATAAAATTTATTTATATAATAAATAACAATGTAATAAAATAAATTTTATGAATTTTAAAAAATTTTAACAAATTTAAATGAGTATATATTAAGGAATTTTAATATATATTTTAATAAATTTAATAAATTTTAATGAAACAGATCTCTCTCTCTCTCTCTCTCTCTCTCTCTCTCTCTCTCTCTCTCTCTCTCTCTCAATGAAGAGAGATTTTTAATTAAATATTTTCATTAGGACATATAAACAATTTCTTATTTTCTTCTTTCAAGATCACGCATAAATTTTCTCTAACCTTAAAAGAGAGATAGCACGTGATGTTTAAACAGACAATGGTGGGGATTGAGCCAAACGCTATCCATGCACTACCTCTGACGCAGTAGCATGGATAGCGCGCGTTTATGACGTCAAACGCTACGGACAGTGATGTCATCATAATTTTGATAGCGCTATCCAGCGTCTCCGCGAACAACGGTAGTGCTACGTAGCGCTAATAGTGAGCTCCCCGAACGCACTCCTAGTTTTCTGCGCATACATTTCTGTGCATAAATCGTGAGGTATTATGGTATATCCACACAAACTTGCATAAGCGCATAAGCATATACATAAGAAAATTGATTGGTCTACAAGCACTTACATAAGAAAATAGACCAATCGAATTTCTTATGCATATGCTTATGCGTTTATGCAAGTTTGTGTGGATATACCATTATGCGTACCCAACCCTGGCGTGAATAGTGCCCTAGTTTACACCGAGCACTTGGTACGCGTATCAAGTAGTGAATTTAAGCTAATCAGCCAATGATTAAACACATTCACTAGTTATTTACTATTTGATACGCGTACTAAGTGCTCGGTGTAAACTAGTGGTCTGTTCTTTCTAGCTGCACTGTTGCACTGGTGCAATAAGTTAGAATGAGAAAAAATATACTTGTCTTACTTTAACTTATGGCACCGGTGCAACAGTGCAGCTAGAAAGAACAGACCATATGTGTGCTTTCCAGCAAGACACAGTGTAAGGGCCACCGCACAAACTCTTCCATAACGCGTTACGTTACGTTAAGTACTCCATACGAACCGAAGAGCCACCGCACAAGCTTTTTCGTAACACGTTACGTTACGTTAAGTGCTCCATAAACCTAAGTTCGTACTTAAAATTAAACTTACATCAACGCACAAAGAAACTTTTAACGTAAGTTCTTAAGTTCTTACGTTAAGGATTTCTTTGTGTGTTGATTTAAGTTAAATTTTAAGTACAACTTAGGTTCGTATGGAGTACTTAACGTAACGTAACGCGTTATGGAAGAGTTTGTGCGGTGGCCCTAAGTTGTACTTAAAATTTAACTTAAATCAACGCACAAAGAAATCCTTAACGTAAGAACTTAAGAACTTACGTTAAAAGTTTCTTTGTGCGTTGATGTAAGTTTAATTTTAAGTACGAACTTAGGTTTATGGAGAACTTAACGTAACGTAACGTGTTACGAAAAAGCTTGTGCGGTGGCCCTAACACAGTGTCCACTAGTGTGAGCGAGACACACTGACATGTTCTTTCTCACACTAATGGACACTGTGTTAAGCCAGAGATACACGATGCTTGTTTTCGTGCTGTCTTGTTTGCTGGATGGAAATACTCTGTCCTGATTGGTGCATTTCTGAAAATAGATGTATATGCACCAATCAAGACAGAGTATTTCCATCCAGCAAACAAACCAGCACGAAAACAAGCATCGTGTATCTCTGGCTTTACACTGTGTCTTGCTGGAAAGCACACTAGAGTAGTGGTTTGTTCGTGTCGCCATGCCCCGACATGATCCTACTCACTCCAACGCATTCTAATAGGTTGGCGTCATCGGAATCAACGTATTGGAGTGCGTTGGGGTGAATAGGAGCATGTCGGAGCATGTGACTCGAACAGACCCTAGTGGTTTGTTCGCGTCGCCATGCCCCGACATGCTCCTACTCACTCCAACGCATTCTAATAGGTTGGCGTCATCGGAATCAACGTATTGGAGTGCGTTGGGGTGAATAGGAGCATGTTGGGGCATGTGACGCGAACAGACCTTAGAAGTTGTTGGAGCATGCTACCTGAACAAACTCAGTGGCACTTTCGTAGTTAGGTTAGGATTAGTGTATATGTGATTCTTTTTGTTTCGTATTACGCAAGAATTGGTTAGAAAGTGATTATCTTGCGATTGATGAAAAGCAGAGAATCCTGCAGTTGAGATTTAATTCTTTAGCGAATGTGTATTAAATCTAAACATGATACAATATTACGAAAATCATAAGACATGAAAATGAGCGAAAGATATTGTTGCGCCCATATCGCTTAAATGTAATAAAAATGACGTATCCCGGATTAGTATTACTTGTCGGAGTCGGAGTTGGAATAGCGACTTTTCTGTATTACGTATTCACCGAAAATAATCGCACAGATGGACAGTCATTATCGTATTCGAGGGGTAGCAGAAGGCCATCAGAAGATCACTATGAAGACCGTTCTTGGTCAACATCGCATGCAACTGAGAAGTATTTCATTATATTATTACAGATTATTATAGATATACTTATTTTATATGTAATGTATATATAACATGTTATATATGTTATACATAATCATTTGCACATTAATATTATCTAATTTTTTTTTATTCTATGAATTTACTTTTCACCTTCTGCAGATATTAAAATATTTTTCCTATAATTTCGATTTTTTTTCTATAACTAGAGAAGAAGATGGTATTTTATGATATTTCTTATGATTTTTTGGTAATAGCATTTTGCTAATCAATTATCACAAAATATCATTGAAAGATACAATATTTACAAGAAGTACATACTTGTGATATATTTTTTATTTTGTTTATATCACAATTTCATGAATCCAATATGAAATTTGTATAAGAAACTTATACCATGATATGTGCTTTGTTCAAGGACAAGTTTGCTGTAATGTTGCTTGTTCGTATTTTATTCCTTTTACAGAGAAACTATACTATGTATAGAATTATTCGTTATATGAAAGTACAGAGAAAGATTCTTTCCACATTAGTGATTGTTTAATAATAATAATTTACATTGTTTTACATGTAGTATATATAGCCAATACAATGTATAATAGCCGACATTATTATACTTAAAGTATTTTTACTTTTGAGCATTTCAAAACTTCTTCAAGATATATTTTATCATTTAATTATACATACTTCCTTATTCTTTTTCAAATTTGGATTGTTATATGAATATACATATACATACATATATATGTATACATAAGTGCTTTCTTATTTAATAATATTTGACATACAATATTATGTACATTTGTAATAACTACTGAAACTTGCTCAAATATAGAAAACACTGCAAGTATTTGTTTATGTAATACAAAAATTTAAATATGCTAAAAATGTAATATGAATATATATATGTTCAAAATAATAATAATAATAAATTATTACTATTATATATCAAGTATCCAATGTCAAGTGAGGTACTTCATTTTTGTCAGGTCAGACACTTTTTTTATCTAATAGCGTTTTTGATTGTCTTGGGTTAATTGGTCCAGGAGCGATTAATGACATCATAAGGACAATCACAGCCATTCTTGTAAAGAAGGGAATAACTATGATTGGCCAGTTTTAGAAGAAAAGAACCTGATACGGGTTAACCCAGCACCGGTCGAAAACGCCATAACACAGCTCAAAATTTTCCTTGACATATCTACTTTATCGCCTTAAAACTTCAAGTTGTAATCTCAACTTCAAAGATGGTGCTTTGATTTTTCTCGAAATTTGAAGCATGGGGTTCTATTCTTCCAGATGTATTAGCTGATATTTTCAAAATGAATAACATTGAAAAGTGGTTGGGATCGTGATACTGATCCCGAATGTAAATATGTGCTATATGGAATTCCAAATGGCAAAATCAACATGGCGGCTATAACTCATAGCTTAGATAAGATTAATGTGATATCGGTTTTTCCAGTTTTCCCTACTGATGGGAAGAAATGCTGCACAGTAACCAACATAACATATGACTACCAAAACTGATAGCGATGTAAACACAACGGTCGACTTGTAATTCAGTGATGAAATGTTGTGGGATTTTTTCCCACGCTAGACTGCATGCTTGCACATGCGTAAGTGATCACAGCCAGACGTCGTCTGCTCTTCACTGATGTGCCTAGGTGCGTACAAGGGGTTCCATGTTTTTAATAACACGTAGTGTCTTGCAATGTACAGTATTGTTATATATATTATTAAATATAATTATGTATATACATCTATTCCATTTTTTAATGGAAATTTTCTTCTCTCACTGCAATTTATTTTACATTTCTTGTTGGGATCTAACGATACCTTATATTGAAGACAGAATACATACGTTACTAAGGACTCATAACGTTTGCTTATAACACATGTGCAACTTTATTCCCAAGACATTTCATCACTGACCTGTATCCTGTACAAAATGACCGATTCAATATGGCAGATGAAAAACTGAAAAATTTCAAATTCCATAAAAATCAGTATACGGAGATTTTATGGTCTCCAATTACGAATCCGTAGTCAGATTTTCAAAAACTAAAATGCCCTATTCACTATGACGAACGAAAAATAGAAAAAACTTTTTTAAGTAAAAACTTAAAATATAAAGGATCTTTAAGTAAACTTTAAATCTCCACACCTTACATTCCGAATTCTTAACTCCCAAACTTGTTAGATTAGCTCCTTGACGTCACCTCCTAGATATGTAGAATAGAGCTTGTGCTCTGAATCTCAGGAAAGATCAAAACGCCATCTTTAAACCCATTGAGATTACAACTTGAAATTTTAGGGTAATAAAGTAGAGATGTTAAGGAAAATTTTAAGCCGTGTTAGGTTAAGTTAGGTTAGGTTAGGTTAAAAAAAGTATCCGACCTGACGAAAATAAAGTGGCCTACTTGACATAGAATGCTCAATATATATACAGAGTGGCTGAATTTTTTTTACATAGCGCTTGCATGAAGGTAGGATGGACCAAACCGAGTAGAAAAGTCTTCTATCATTTTGCAATTGTCACAAAAAAATTTCAGACACCAATGGCCTGTTCTTTTTCGCTGCACTGCTGCACTGGTGCAATAAGTTAGAGTGAGAAAAAAATTTTTGTCTTACTGTGCAGCAGTGCAGCGAAAAAGAACAAGCCACCTGTATATATATATATATATATATATATATTGTATATATGTATATGTATATTGATATATGTGTATAGTGTGTGTGTGTATATATATATATATATATATATATATATATATATATATTGTATATATATGTATATGTATATTGATATATGTGTGTATATATATATATACAGGGTGTTCCAAATTAACCGGAGGAGCCGACATGTACGTATTCCTCATGAAAAACTGAGTCGAAAATGTCAGTAGCAAAATCTTGAGGGATCAATAGTTTTCAAATGGTAAGCCTTTGAAACCTTCCAACCACAGGCCGTGAAGCTCGCGCTGTCAGGCGCGGCGCAACTAAGCGGCCGGCCGGTCGCTTTGACGAGTATCGCTAAACGGTATGGTATTGAACGAGTACAAATCTGTGAAATCTCTATTAATATTTGTTGTTGTATTCTTAAATCGAGTCCAATTTAATTGACAAAAAGTAATATCAGTTGTAAATTCGATAAAACGTCATTTATATCAATAAAAAATATGTGTTTCTGAAATACGTTTTATGTATAAATAAATTAATAAATAAAATCAATACTAATTAAATTATTTAATCAAATAATATTAAAAACATCAGTCGACAACATTTCCAAAACTTTTTTTCAAAAAGTTTTGTCACAAACAGAAAACATTTACATTTGAAATTCGCATTTAATGTAAATAAATATTTCATATTTAGGAAATAAAATGAAAGAAATTCCGAATTATGATATAAGAGGAAAAGAAAGTAATACTGTGAAGGAATCGACGTAAGTAAATAATAAGTATTATTATTACAAATTACATTTTGAATAATATTTTAGAAACTTTTAGAGTAGGTGTTCGAAATGGCCACCACCCATTTCAATACAAAGCTGAGCACGTCTAATCAAATTTTCTCTCGATCATTGTACCCTTTCAGGCGTAATGGTTGCAAGCGCCTCATCAATTCGATCACTCTAAAAGTTTCTAAAATATTATTTAAAATGTAATTTGTAATAATAATACTTATTATTTACTCACGTCGATTCCTTCACAGTATTACTTCCTTTTCCTCTTATATCATAATTCGGAATTTTGTTCATTTCATTTCCTAAATATGAAATATTTATTTACATCAAATGCGAATTTCAAATGTAAATGTTTTCTGTTTGTGACAGAACTTTTTGAAAAAAAGTTTTGGAAATGTTGTCGACTGATGTTTTTAATATTATTTGATTAAATAATTTAATTAGTATTGATTTTATTTATTAATTTATTTATACATAAAACGTATTTCAGAAACACATATTTTTTATTGATATAAATGACGTTTTATCGAATTTACAACTGATATTACTTTTTGTCAATTAAATTGGACTCGATTTAAGAATACAACAACAAATATTAATAGAGATTTCACAGATTTGTACTCGTTCAATACCATACCGTTTAGCGATACTCGTCAAAGCGACCGGCCGGCCGCTTAGTTGCGCCGCGCCTGACAGCGCGAGCTTCACGGCCTGTGGTTGGAAGGTTTCAAAGGCTTACCATTTGAAAACTATTGATCCCTCAAGATTTTGCTACTGACATTTTCGACTCAGTTTTTCATGAGGAATACGTACATGTCGGCTCCTCCGGTTAATTTGGAACACCCTGTATATATGTATATAAATATATATATATATATATGTATATGTATACTATCAGTATTATTATACATATGTTAACATTTGTTAAAAGTCTATTAATTAGTATAAATTAAAATATATTATAAGTTTGAAATTTTGATATTTTTATGTTTAATTTATAATACATAAAGTTTAGGGATGTTATTCTAAAATATTATTAAAATTTGAAATTTTTACAGACTGTTCTGTTATTCTATTCGAGTATCTCCGTAAAATTTGAACATAATTTCTTTATTAGTTTAAAAATTATATAATTTTATATTTACTTCTGATTTTTAAGCAAAATCACATTTTATAATACTTATTTACAAATTTGATAAGCAAGTGGCATTATGAATTAAATCAAATTTTATACGAATAAAACAGTAATAAAAATAATCACTGTGAAGTTGGCACTGTAATTTTCTGCACCACAAGTTTTTGTGACAGTTCTACTTGCCTTAAATAGTTCTAAAGTTTCTGATAAGTTTTAGAAATAGTTTCGTTGATTTTGTTTAAAAAATAAAATTTGAAAATATGAAGTATTAATTTCTTCTGGCACCTCACTAGTAAAAAACGAAAGTTCCATCAGCAGTTATACTTGCACCCGCAATACAGTTTCTGAAAGGTTTTGGTTTCGTCCATTAAATATATTTAAACAATTTTTTTTATTTGGCCGCTGGCATTGCACTACATGAGTAAAGTACCACTGGCGAGTTCTAGTCGACTTTATGGGATTTTCTGACAGTTCAACAATAGTTCCAAATCTTTTTGTAGGTAAGTGATACTTTACTCTTGTAGTGCGATGCAGCAACCAAATTAAAAGCTAGGAAAAATTAGCACCTTATATTTTTAAAATTTATTTCTTTAACTAAATCAATGAAACTATTTCTGAAACTTATCAGGAATTCTAAAATTATTTGGAGTGCAAATCGAACTGCCAGAAAAACTTGCGGTGTAGTGGTGCCTTTACAGTGACATAAAACTATTTGTGTAAACATTTATTTGAATCCGCGTACTCGTTTAAAAGTTGATTACATTTAAAGTTATTTAAAATTGTTGTAATAGTTATTTTTACCAAATAAGTTCTTATAAGCTAATGTTTTCTTTTTCTTAATTTTAGAACCATAATTCGGATTATTGATGGAAATTTATCATATTGATTCTAAAAAAAAAATACAACTAATGAGTTTGTAGTTCTAAATTTTAGTAACTTTTAAATAATATGATTGAGTCAAAACAGCCTTAATAAATGTTTATTTATTATTATTTTTTTTAAATAATAAATATTATACGCGCGCGTGCGTGCGTGCGTGCGTGCGTGCGTGCGTGCGTGCGTGCGTGCGTGCGTGCGTGCGTGCGTGCGTGCGTGCGCGCGCGTGTGTGTGTGTGTGTGTGTGTGTGTGTGTGTGTGTGTGTGTGTGTGTGCATGTGCATATTATATATATGTACGTATTATGACATATACATATATACATATATATGCATATAATATGTAGTATTTCTTAAAAAAAGTAAAGAAATAAACATTTATTAAGGCTGTTTTAACTCTATAATATTATTTAAAAATTAATAAAATTTAGAAACTACAAACTCATTAGTTGTATTTTTTTTGGAATCAATATGATAAAAAATTTCCATCAATAATTTGAATTATGGTTCTAAAATTAGTTAAAAAATATATACATACACAGGGTGTTTCTAAACTGGCACGAGATTTTTTTTAAACAAATTCTTTGTAACATTTTGAGAAGAAAATTCTAATACAAAAATGTCGAGGCTATAATAATTTTCAAATGGCAAAGAGTTTAAGAATCATGATTAACAGGGCTAGAATTTTGCGCGCTTTTTTTTTTTTTTATGTAAAATATAATTAAACTTGCGAAAATCTATTAGAAATTTAAAAATTTATTTGAATTCGATATTGTACACAATCAGTTTTAACGTTTTCTTCGTGTAATTAATAATATTTTTCCAGAAGGTTAACTGTCATTACATTTGTTTGGTTCATATGATAAATTTCTACGGCAGTCGATAAAAACATTTTTATAATTGAATTTATCGATAAAATAAATCCCAATTACTTATTCAATCCTGAGAGGCGGAAAAATGGCGGCGAGTGATAGACAGGCGGGGTTCTTGCTGCCGGAATTTTTTGGTGAAATAAACTGATTTAGTGGCCAAAGTGATCAGTGAGGTAATTGGAGAAGAGGCACGAGATGAGAGAAGGGCCGGACATTGGAGAGAAGGTCGGGAAGGGAGGAAGGAAGAGAGATGTGTAGGCAAAGAAAAGAATTGGAATAAGGCCAAAAAGAAGAGTCAGAGAGAGGATCATAGAATAGATACTAGAATAGACTGCTTATGAAGGTAGTGGGGGTATCCATTACTAAAAAAAGGATAACTGTCGTTAAGATGAGGTTCTATCTCTTTTTAATGCAAAATAGTGGGGAAGCATAGCGACCAATAACGTTGTCAGAGCGTGAGCGTGTTGTCATAGTATGCGTGTTGTCGATGTGAGTTTCATGTGAGATCGGATAATCAAAACGGATATTTTGGAGTTAATGAGTCTAACGTGTAAATAATTTTATTTAAACAATTGAAATAATGATGTTGAGTTGCTGCGTATGCGAAGTAGAATATAAAAAGGACCTTCCTCGCTGCTACGAAGTTACGCACGTTAGTTAACCTAGCATCCCCACCACTAAATAAAAAATTTGGTACCGTATAATTTTCTTTTAATTATCTGCTAATTGCTCTAGTCCCAAATTTTTTGCTCCTACCCGTTTGCAGGAAATTAAGATTAAACGTGAGTGTGCTAGCTTCACATAACAAAAAACTTAAAGTTGTCCTGGTATAGTATTGTCCTGGTAGTTTGTTGTTTTTAACCATTTTCTCTTATAATATTGCGATATAATGTTTCTGAGTACCGATACTTGGATAATCGTTCGATATTTTTGATATTTGTTTACAGTTTCTTAAAGCCTAAAATGAGCAGAAAATTCTGATGTATTTGATTTTTTATTTGTTTTTTTTATTAATGGGGGTGCTAGCGTCATGTGAAGCTAGCACTCCCGCTTTTGATCTTAATTTCCTGCAAACGGGTAGGAGCAAAAAATTTGGGACTAGGGCAGAAAATTAGCAGATAATTAGCAGAAAATTATACGGTAGGTCCGAATTTTTTATTTAATGGTGGGGGTACTAGGTTCACTGACGTAAGTTACGCCTACTAGAAAAAGATAGCAACCCATATTAACGACAGTTATCCTTTTCTCAGTGACGGATACTCTTACCACTGTTTTTCCATCTCATAAGCATTCTAGTAAGTCTATGGAAAGGATGAATTGGCATGGGCGGAGAGTGGAAGAAGTGAGACTGGCCAACGGGGGGGCGGAGTTGGAAGAGTGAGAGGATGACAACATGAGACAGCGAGCGTGCACGTGGATATAGATCGGGATATTGATGCAGCGATATATGGAAGTGGTGGCCGGAGGGCGATGATTGACGGAGAGGTGATACAGAAGATGGGTTGATGTATTGATGGCGAAATGTGAGTCGGGCGCATGGCCAGGAGGTTAACAGATAGGAGAATGGCTGCAAGGAGGAAAGCGAATGAAAGATGGGTGGATAGTGAGAAAAGTGAAGAGAAGAAAGATAAGGAAAAGGTGATGGAAGGAGTGAAGAAGATTTGCGGAGAGTTGACAGAGATGAAGGGAGGAGAAGAAGAGATGCAGGAGATGGCGGCCGCAAAAGGATGTAAAGAGAATTGGAGGAGAGGAAGAGGAGAAAGAAAGAGATTTGCAGGAAAAGAAGACAGGGAATGGGGAGGGAAGGAGAATAGGATTGTAGGTGAGTGTTAAGGAGATGGAGGAAAAATATTTGCGAGGCTACTCAAGGACCAGGACGCGAGAAAGGATTATGAAATGATGTGTATATATATGGGGCATTCTCTGTCAACCGGACCTTCTCTCCTTCCATTACAAAAAAAATTTTTTAAATTTCTGCTAGTGACCAAAATGTAGCTTATAACTTTAACTTTTGAAAGCACTGTGGCGTTTTGAAAAATCCAATATGGTGGCTCCAGTACGGCGGCTGGAAACTGTGTACACACCAGAAAATTTCACTTATTTGTGAATTTATCATTCGAATCATGATGAACTCTTACAGGAAAAGCATTTTCAAGGGTATTCAAGGATACTTTTTCGAAATCCAGCGTCAATTTTTTATTTCATAGATCCCTAAGAGTTGAAAATAAGGGTGGAAGACGTGATTCCGGTTGACAGAGAATGCCCCACATATATATATATATATATTTTGGAGGATATGTGATTAATGTGAAAGAGGAAGAAAGGAGGATGTGTAAGGGATTTTATGGTCTCCTGAAAACACCACGACAACCCTCAGGGGAGACCATAATAAATCAACTAATTATTCAATCCTGCTATACATTAAGTAAACTGCATCAAAATTTTTTTCTTAAAAATCATAAGAGAATTCAGAGAAAAGAAAAAGAAATTACTACGAAAATAGAAGGAAATAATATAAAATAATTCGAAACAGGTGTACTGCTTTAAAATTCGTGAAGATTAAAGAAATATTTTAATTATTTCATACATATTTTGTAAATGTTGTTAAACTTTACTAATATTGAAAATAATTTATTTACACAAATAAACATACGATTTAATAAAATTAACATAATAATTAACAACATAAACGTAACGATATAATATAATTCTATCGTTTTGCAAATTATTGCCGTCATTTTTTCTTATTATTAAGAATTACATTTCTTAATATTGATGATATTGTTGCACGTGTCGCTCGGAATGATGCCCAGCCGCGCGAATCAGCTGGTCCAGCAGATCGATGTCCTTTTCACGCAGAGATTTCTTCATCGGATATTTGTGCTCGAATTTATTGCTCCTATTGATTTATATGATATTCTTTATTTTTAAATGATGTTCTTCTGTATAGGAAGTGAGAGGCGCCCAATTTAAAAACAAACGTTTTTCAATTTGTTCCCCGCAAACGAGTTAGGCAGATCCTTGAGGAGGCTCATGATTCGTCCTCCAGTGGAGTCAATAAGACTCTTGATAAAATACGGAAGCGATTCTTTTGGGGTACGTGTAAGCGTGACGTTGAGGAGTGATGCGAAACCTGTGTGGTTTGTATCTCAAAGAAGGGGCCAGCTGGTAAGGGAAAATTGCCCCTGCAGATTTATAATGTATGGAAATCGTTTGAGAGATTGTAAATGGATATTCTTTGTCCTCTGCCAACTTCTACTTCCGGAAACAGATTTTTGTTAGTTATTGTCGGTTGTTTCACCAAGTGGGTGGAAGTTTTTCCTCTTAAGAATATTCTTGCTAAAAGTATTGTGAAAATATTTATTGATCAAGTGATTTCGGGACATGGAATTCCTTTGGAAGTTCACACCGATCAAGGGCGAGATTTTGAATCGAAATTGTTTTTGGAGTTAATGGATCTTTTGGCAATACAAAAACTAGGACAACCGTTTGCATCCGCAATCGGATGGACAAGTAGAGAGACAGCATCAGACGATTGAAAATTATTTGGCGAAGTTTATTTCAGAGAATCAAAAGGATTTGGATCGATGGATTCCGATGTTCTTATTGACCTATAGATCTTCGAAACACGAAGCGACTGATGTAACTCTTTCAGTACTTTATTTTGGTCGAGAACTCAGGTTACCTATAGATCTTTTTGGTAACCCTCCGGAGGAAAGTCCATAACTTACCGGAAATTTTATTATAAATTTGAAGATTAGGTTGAATCAGATTCAGCATAATGTTGGAGAGCGATTATAAAATTAGGTCGAAACGTGTGAAGGCCTTGTATGATCGTGAGGCGAGGAAAATCTTTTACGATGAAGGAGAGAAGGTTTGATTATTTAATCCGCGTAGGATTAGAGAAAGGCTCCAAAACTTCGAAGTAATTGGGAAGGACCTTATTTTATCATTAAGAAATTGAATGACGTGTATTGTATTAGAAAATCTTTGCGTCACAAGAGGAAGGTGGTTTATGAAGATAGGTTAGCTTTTTTCCGCGAAAGAAGGATTGAGAATGAGTCCGTTAGTTTAAATTGCTTGGATTAAAAAGATCTTTTTGCATTAATTTTGAAAAGTTACTACGTACATTTTTTTATTTTATTTGTTAAATTACTTCCCGTGGGGCGAGCATTCGAGTACAAAAAATGCTGGATTATTATTTTAAAAGTTTATCTTCGGAAGAAGACTGCCTCACCCAGGGTTTTTGAATCGTGGTTTTGTCCTCTGGTCGAATTGCAAATGCCAAAGCAGAGACTTGAGAAGCCTTTGAGAGGCAAAGTGTCCACGATAAATAGTAAAATCCCCGCCTTAGTCCGAAAATCAAGAAAGAAACTCACAAGAGTGAGGAAAAGGGTGAAAGGGGCGTAGGAAATTCTTGAGGGAGCATGTTCAACTCGTCGAGAAGTAGACACCGCCCGAAGGACCTTCAGGTTACGAAATGAACCGGAAGTGATGCCGCTTGATAGCCCGTTGCAGCTCGGAATAGAGCAGGGAGGCGTCAAGGGTTCGTGCTACCCCCCCTTAAATTGTCGGGAAGACAATTTGAAGAAGGGGGGCAGTGTTGCACGCGTCGCTTGGAATGATGCCCGGCCGCGCGAGTCAGCTGGTCCAGCAGATCGATATTATTGATCGCTCGGTTGTCTTGGGAAACGTTTTGGTTTCTGATGTTTGTTTTTAGAGCTGTTAAGCTCGTGTATACAAAGTAGATCAATAAATAATACTTTCTTCTTATCACGAGTGAGTGTTATTTCCCGCGTGCGTCCATAAGTTAGAAGTGAGCACGCGAGGAGACCGGGAGTACGGAAGTATCGCGGGAAGTGCAACAATATCCAACAGAATATCTATGACAGTATAATGACAGTTAACTTTCTGGAGAAATATTATTAATTATGCGAAAAAAACGTTAAAATTGATTGTGTACAATATTGAATTAAAATAAATTTTTTAATTTTTCATAGTTTTTCGCAAGTTTAATAATATTTTTTATAAGAAAAAAATATTGATGTCGATACAAAGTACATACGTATTGAAGTTTTAATGAAAACATTTTGTTCAATTGTTTTGGAATTGTTTTTACAACAAATTTATTATGAATGAACAGAATTGATTTTTTAATGAAACTCTTATAGCATATTTGTATAATAATTTATTGAATAAAGATGTTATTGTTAAACGCATTTAAAACCACCTTTATCACTACCTGAGTGCGCGAAATTCTAGCCTTCGTTCGTGATGTTTAAACTCTTCCCATTTCAAAATTATTATAGCTTCGACATTTTTGCATTAGAAATTTCTTCTCAAAATGTCACAAAAAATTTGTTATTAAAAAATTTCGCGACAGTTTAGACACACCTGTATATTTACGTTTATGTATATTAAATATAATAAACTATAAATTATTACTATCATTATGAATATAACAAAAATAAACTGTTTTTAATATTTTTGGAACAACATATTCAATATACAATAAACAATTGTACGAAAATAATCAATTTTTATTTTAAATTGCTATAAAAATTGGATATTATGCATACTCTGATAGAAAAAGATTTATAAAATTGTATGACAAAATATTGTAAAAAATTTATAATCCGTCATTATGAGGGCATATTTGAAGAAATAGATGTAGAAACCTTAACCTTTTATGAAATATTAATAAATGTTTGCGCAATTAAATTTTTCAATGGTATGTTGGCATAACAATAGCGATATGGTGAATTATTTTAACAGCACATTTGCAAAATTAAATTCAAAAATAAGTTGTGCAATAATTGAGAAAAATATTTTAGTCGTAACATGTTCAAAATTTTTAGAAATATTGTGTACGAAAAATTTAAATTATTCCAAAATTATTTCTAAATTATGATGCACAAATATTGAAACATGGGATGTGTAATATTTCATGTTTTAATATTTATGCATTATAATATAGAAATAATTTAAGAGTTTTTGGCCGTTATTACTATCAATAAGATAAACTCTCCGACGCGCAATTAATCTATCGGTGAAAGTACCTCTTTTTTAATGTGTATTAAATGTCTGTTAAACAAGCGATATTTGTTAACTTTGTTATAATACCTTTTGATATTAATTTTGAATTAAATGTTGGAGATTAAATGCTGTAAATATTGCACATTATTATTGCTGGATAAAGTTTCGAAATATTTTTTATGGTTTTTTCATGGTTTTCGCAATAAAAATCAAATTTGCGCCAATATTCACTATCATATTCGTAATCAGCGCCCCAAATTACGTAAGAATACGTAGTTTCAAAAAAATCGGAGGTAAGTCGTTTTCGGAACTGTACCCTTATTGCTGCATTATTGCTACATTAAATTGTGAAAATATTGAAGATTATAATGTAATAATTTTAAATGCTGAAATAATTGCAAAATACTCATGTTTTAAATTATATTTGTCTAATCATCAACAAATATTATTTAAGAATTATATTTTGACAAAACTGTTGCGTTATGACGAATTATCATAGCACAATTTTTGATGCCATTATTTTGCAATGTTTGCAAAATCTTCCTATCACGGTATGTATAATATACTAGCGCAAAAAAATGGGACAAAAATTTTGACCAAATTTTTAGGCAATTTTTAAAGTGACGCAACTTTGCGAAAAATCATTCAACTTACATGAACTCTTTTAAATTAAAGGGCAAAGACTCTACTTTAAGAATTCCTAGGTGAAAATTTAATTTGTTAAATGTGACTTTTTTATATCGCATGAATACCCTACAAAAACGTTTTTTTTAATTGAAGAAGAAAATAAAAGTTTGTTATTATTTTTCACAAGTTTTTCGTTAAAATCTTGCTAATATTAATCCAGATTTTTAAAGTTTATTTTTTTCTAAGCAATTTAAAAAAACATACGATGTTTTTTGTTGATTATACACTATATATTTTGGCAAAATATTGGTTAAATTTATATACATAACGTTCTTAGGTGTTATTAAATTATATAAATTATATAACAAAAATATAATACAAAAATTATCAGATGATTGTTCATGCAAAAAAAGTATAAAAATGCTCGTCCCCATTAAGTATACTGATGTCTTAACATATCTAATATCTGTTGTTCTAATGTCTTTTCGACATTTTAGATCAAACAGTTATATTTTGATAAATTTATTTTAATTCTACTACAAATTAAATTATTAATTAAATAAAGTTAAATTAATAGTTTACATGTATTATAGATTTTCAGTACTACAGTTTATATAAGGAAGCGTTGTGTACCTGTATGTATATATTAGGGACACTTCACAACAAGTCTACGCAATTCATTAAATCAAAATAAGACATTGAGGAGCTTAAAATTTTTGTACTGTAAGAAAAAACATGATCTTTTAAAAAATTCAAAGTGGCTGCTCTAATATGATTGCTAGTGTTACTGAAATTTAATTGATTAGGTGATTTAAAATTTATTCGATTTCCATCAAAATCGATATCTTAGATTTTAGAGTCACTCACGTACAATTCATAGTCAGATTATATATACACACAACAATATCTATATTTATTTATTCATTCTGCAACAATTGTTCATTTTTTTTAATAAATATAACTACACTGTTTTTTAATGTTTTTTTTTTAAACAAAAACAATTTTTTACATTTTTGTCGAAAAGTTATTCTATGTTTTTTTGGCCATTACAATGTCGTTACATTTTTATTCTAATAAATATTTTATAATTTGTGTTTAGAAATGATTTAACAACACATTGATGGGTGTAATCGCGCGTTAAATTTCAATTAAAAAATTTTAATGATTATACAATAATTATTAACAAAATTATTGTACAAAACAAATGTAAAGTCATGTTACCACCTTCTTTTCTATCTCTATAACAGTGGAAGAACCATTGTTTTCTCTTATTTTTTCATTTTCTTTTTTTTTTCAAAGATTAAAGATTAAAATATTAAAAACATTACGTTTTCTACAAGAGATATTTGCTTCCAGTGTGTTATTAAATAGAAGAAATTCATTGAACTCTTCAAAAAGTAAAGAAAGAAGAGAACACGTGACAAATAAAGACGATATAAACAATTGTTCAATTTGTCAATACGCATTAATTGATTCGGATGTAGTACAACTGCGTCCCTGTAGACATAATTTTCACAAGGATTGCGTTAACGAATTGACAAAATATAATCCTGGGGTAAAATTTGAAAACATTATCTAAATTTTTTTTATTCGTGCACTAAAATTCACGATTGTATTTATTTATGTTGCAGGCCCTTTGCCCTAATTGCAGAAGAAAATTTAGACCCGCGATATAAATACATCTATACATATATGTAAATACATATATGTAAATACATACATATAATACTCTTTTCATCATTTTGTACAGTTATTTACATATATTAGTAATTATATATAATTTTTTTTCAATTTTATAGTTGAAATGTTTGCAATATGGTTATAGAAATATACGAAATGCACAATTTTTTTTATACCAGACATCTCATTGTCAGAATCAAAAATATATGATAGATATATGCTTTGCAGAAAAAAATAAAATTGCTTAATTATGCTTATAAAGTTATATATTAGGGGAGAATTACTGAATATCACTTAAGTTATTTTTAATTATATTTCTCATTTGGTACTAATTTGTATACAAATAAACATTGGAAATTATAGCTTGATATTTTAGATAATTATTTCAGGTTTGATATGTTTAACCTTTATACATTAACCTTAACGTTTATTACGTGGTGCTTTGTAACGTGCTGCAAAAGGTACGATTTAGGTGGTAACCTGCTGTTTACAGGGTGTCACTTAAAGTGTTACAGACTTCCCAGAGAGATAGCATAGAATATTATCATAAATATTTATAAATATTTTACAAATTTATTTTCAAAAAATATTTTTTTTACAGATTATATAATTATTTTTCATAAACCACTTAGGAATAATACAAAAATTATTATCAACAATATGTAGAATATATTTTTAAAATGTACTGAAAAATATTTATGGTATATGAACTCGAAATATTCTTTATATTCTTTAATAATAATAGTGTAAATATTTATTTTAAATATTTTCATAAATATTTATTATAATTTTTTTGTACTTCACAAACTCGGACATAAAAATATGTACAAAACATTTATCATAAATATTTTTTCTTATAAATATTTTATGAATGTTTTATAAATATTTTGTACTATCTGAGTTATATCTCGGAAACAAAGTATTTTAGTTTTAGACAAAAGTTGTTAGGTTTGAAGTGAGACATAAAATGGTGTCATCAATTTAATAACCTTAAATAATCGCTTGAAGGTCACGTTAAAGTCACCTTTAATTTCTTATAATGTTAAATCAATGGCATCATCTTATGTTCCTCTTGAAACCCAACAACTTTTGTCTGAAATATTTTTCTCTAAAATGCTGTGTTCCTGAGACATAAGTCTGTAGTATCTTAAGTGATTTACCCTGTATATTGTACTTGTAAATTCTAAAATCGTTTGCCATTGAAAATATGCTATATTGAATTTATGAATTAAAATAATTACAAACATAAAGAGATATTAATACTTTATTTTTAAAAGGAAAAGGAAGAATAACTATTCATTATTTGGACTCACCAAATTTAAAAATACAAATTGATGAAAAACAAGGGTAATGTGAGTCAGCGACAAATCATTTTAGCGTAAGAGAACAAAGCTATTCGATTCGAATATAACAAATGAAAAGAAAGTTACACACGGGTATTTAACCGTTATATTGTTAGCAAGATAACAATACAACGCTTGACATATAAAAACCGTATGGATTGCTGTCGTTTTACGCTCCTTTCGTGTCAACGAACTCTGTGATACAAGGTCATAACAAGATTAATTTGTTGCTTCGTGAATTTAAATGTTTTTATATATATATTGTTGAAAATAACTTTAAAGCAAGTCGAAACGCGTACCTCTTTTATATGTCAAGCGGTTGATTTGATGCTCCAAGCCAAATTGAAATTTGTTATATTGCGTTAAAATTAAATTTTTTAAATTTTATTTGCGCTTTGATTTCCGTGCTGACTCACATTACTCTTGTTTTTCATCGATTTGTACTTTATTTTTATTTTAATAATTTATCAATAAAAAAGGAATAAATAATTAATAATTAAAACAATATTTAATAAAAAAAGATAAAAATATTAAAATAAAATCGGCTTGAATTTATTTTTGCAATTGACATTTTTATTCGTATTAATTGTTAATTTTACTATTAACATTTATCAGTCTTGCATTAATATCATTTATTATAATAAAATTTGTACTGATATGCTCTAAGAAAACTTGATAAAGTTTAAAGTATGAATTTAATTTTTATAATAATTGTAAACATATGTATATACAATAAATGTAAAACATTCTACCATAATTATTTTATAAAAATTCAATATAAAATTACATCATTACATTATTATTAGTTACATAAATTGATTTATCAGACGATTGATATGCATTCAGTAATTCTCACATATAATTCTCACATCTTACATATAGAGATCTTTGAAGAAATTATTCTAAATTACTTAATGTTCCAATCAAATACATATTATGTGTTTGCTGTAAGAAGAAAGCAATAATACAATTTATAGCAATAAAAAAATTCAAATTCAAAGACAGTCTAACATAAACAAAAGATTTATGATTGAAAAGTCTGAATACTCTCTATTAAACGAATACCCGTGTGTAACTTTCTCTTCTTTTGTTATTGCCGAATCGAGTAGCTTTGTTTTGTTACATTAGAATTATAATTAAATAAATGAAATTATCTTCATTTTTAGGTCCTATTACAATGACTGCGTTCAGCAGAAAAAGCAGCTTTGCAACTGTTATAAAACTGTTCTTTTACATGATTGGTTTATGCATTTAGATCCGACAGGAATTAAGGGCAAGAGCCAATCGTATCAAAGAATTTTATAACAGTTGCAAAGCTGCTTTTTTTGCTGAATGCAGTCATTGATAGAGAAATTTTAGTTATATTATTTAAGTATCAAGAAATTGTATTTAGCAAATAGTGATAAGATAGTTAGCCGCGCTAAGTATAAGGAATTAGTCTTATCTGTCTTTATATAATAAAGTAATTAACAGATGAAATTGCATATAGGATTATACAAATGGTCACAATTATTGCACGAATAATGATTGTATGGATAATTATTAGAGTGGTGCGTTATAATTGAACCACTTTTCTTTTTGTTTTATAAATTTTATTTAAATAGCACTTTCATAATGTTTTAAACATGAACTGGTTATATGGACCTTGCAATGAGAGAGAGAGAGGGGGGGGGGAGATGCGTACGTGTGACGCATTCTGTAACATGTATTTGTTTAGTAAGCGACATGGAAAGCGAGGTAGTCGCATTTTAGTCAGTAATCCGGGAAGCATTTCCGTCTATACCAAAGAGAATCTCTGTCTTTTGCGGACTCACCGTCATATGTTTATTTCACATAATTGGCAACTCGCGGTAATCACGAATTCAAGAATGCGGAAAATGATAATAAAAAAGAATACGGTCAGTGATTGTCACGTTTCTCATATTATAATGTATCGATATAACACAAACATGACAGAATTATTGTTTATTGTACTTGTCGTAACTCATGCGATTACAGAATCACGGTTATTCACGGTCAATGAAAAGTAAGGTATGTATTCTCATTATACATTGATGTAAACTACGAGTTTTTCTATCAACAAGACAAACATTTAATAGTTTTTTCTTGCTTTTTCAATGCACGAAAAACTCTCTCCGCGCTATGGTTTGCTTCAAATTTGTGTATACAGGTACCTTAATCCTCTGACTGCACATTGGGTTAGCCACACCCAGACCGATTTTCAAACGTGCGCGATTTTAGGACAAGCAGTAATGGGGAAATGGAATATAGGGGAAAAAGTAAGGATCCTTTCTACTTTATGCGTGCTTGATCCGATCAGTACTCGCTTAGTGCTTGCAAGAACGCAAATAAAAGTTCAATTCCGAGTGTGATACATAGTGTGCAGCAAACGTCACAAAATTGTGCAGACCAAAAATCGACGAGACAATCAACCCAAATATCAAGATTTTTGTGAACTTCTGGCCGATAATAAAATGGCAAAACAAAAAAGATTACAGCAAAAATCTGCAGCAATTGTAGCAGAATATAATTTAAGTTACGTTTTAACAAAATTATAAAATATTTAAATTAAATAAATAATAAATAATCATGAAAACAATAATTGTCATTTTGCTTACAAATATTTTGATTTCAATTTCAAGCTAATACGGTTAGATCAAAAATACCGAATATTCATATCTTTAAAAAAATACACTTCTTGAAACAAATCGAGCAATAGATTTTTAAAATATAACTTCAGCTTTCTAGTTATCATATTTTGAAGTATTTTTTTCTTTTTTTTTTCTACAAAATTTAGCTGTTTGAAAGAAGCAAATTTTTATGCAAAATTTCTTGATTTATTGTCAGTTTGTCAAATATATCTTTTTCCATTATATATATATATATATACGACTTTCTAACTTTATTTATACGACTTGTATTATCACAATTCTGAGAAATTTTCCTTAGGAATGAAAAAAAATGGATTAAAATTTGTCAATTTCTGCCCGAGATACAAACCAAGTTAAAGTTTCCCGGGTGTCATACACCCATGTGTGCAATAAACGTAACTTTTTAATAGTATGCAGTCAGAGAATTAACTATCTTACGATTTATGAGTGAAATCTTATAATTTAATGTGATGTAAAACACGGCCGATAGAATCAATCATGAACTGAATGTTATTCGTAATATCAGTTGCTCTAGTCGATGATTGTTATGTAAACTGCTGTTTATCGAATTTGTACGAGCAGCGGATTGCAATAAAAATTAATGTTTCGTTACGTTTTCTGGATATCCATTTTTTTCTATTACCCTTTGTTCTTTTGATGTAAAAATTAATACAACAAAAATGATTGCGGTATACCGTATACATACAAACCGTTGGGTATTATATATATTTATAAATTGTGTCATATTTATAAGTCGATTGTCAAGATCAGGATTACATTAAACGTGTGGAAACAATGGAATAACATCGTGAAATCAAAATGCATTTTTACTTGGTTATTATTTAATCAAAGCTATTACATTAACAAAACACTTTACTTACATTTAGAAATGCATTACATCCATTTTTACAAATATGATTAATATTTTAAACAAACTATATGTATATACATATAAAGATTGTATTTATAATATTCTATTTATAATATTTATAATATTGTTTTATTAAACAATACATTTTTATAGTTTATTTACTTTGATTATCTTTTTTTTATAACACTAGACATCACAGGCGCACACTTGGCGCGCGCTATTTAGTTTTTTACTTTATTTTATAAAAATTTGCAATTGACATAGATTATGAAAAGCACAGTCGCGTAAAAAAGTTTCAGGCAATGATATAATTGAAATCAATCGTAATAACCTAAATCATAATTTCTTAACAGCTCATTTACTCTTGCGTGAAACTACGCAAACCAGTACGGTGAACGTATATCGTACTCTTCATATCAGTACTGTATCCACGTAAGTGCGTACCGTAGATATATATTATTAGTACATACATCATACGATCATTGTACTACCGTAACTTTACTGTATATTGATAATACAGTATTATAATCACACGCTGTACTTTCATAATACCAATATAGTACTGTACGATACCAGTACAATACCAACACAAGAAAATATTTTCGTATTATTTTTTCTTCCCTCCTTCCCTTTTTTATTGTTATGAGTTCACATAGCACACATTTTCCAGAAAGCTTTTTGAAAGATGTGCTATATGACAAAATACAAAGGTTATATAATAAATTAAAAAATACATAAATTTTTTAAAAAATTATTGTAAGATATATCTATATATTTTCCCATGCTCGTCTATACTTCTTGACGTCCATACCCGAGATCCTGTCCGTTTTCTATCCTTTCCTCCTACTTCTATCGCGTTTCCTTTAATTTCCAAGCAACTTTACTTTCCTCTCTTCTCTCTAACTTATATTTTCCTATCTTAGATCGCATCGTAGATAGATAAATACTGATTTAACGCTATCCTATTTACACACAATCACCGCTAGACCGTCATGACCGAAGTCGTGTATTTAGCGCCATCTGTTCATCGACGGACTTGGGTCACGAACATTCACTCCCACATCAACTCACCTCTAACCTAACCTAACCTAACCAAGTCCTGTTTAGGCTCTTTATAATTCATATTAGGTTAGGTGTACGCCGATAGATTTATAAATCTCTTGATTAAGTGCATAAGTAAATTCGATATTGTGTGACAAGAAAAATCTTATGACTTATCGATACTTATGGGTGTTACATGTAAAGTGTTGTTCATTCCCGGTAAAATTATTTATCCGTTAAGCAATATGAAGACATCAAATTTGAAATCACCTGTGTTGAATCGCGTGATGAGTCGCCACGCCTCTGCCTATCTTCTCTATGCCTCTCGTGATTTGGTAACTATTTTATTTAATAATTCGGAAAATAAGTTTTGGATAAAATTTTTGTAAAGGAAAAATCATCTCAGAATTAACTCAGGAATATGTCATTGTAAGGGCACCGTTCTGAATCACCCTGTATATGTATAAGAGCAGTAGGCATATTATTTTGTATGGTATATTTGTAGTTGCATTATTTATTCTAGTTCAAAACGATTATGCTAATTATTCATTCAAATTCTTGTTTTTTAATATTCAACACATCAACGTTTAAATATCTATTTTTAAAAGACCTCTTGATAATAAGCAACTTTACTCAGATACTTCGTCTTCGTCGGTTTCTTCAACGGCAATACTGCGAATACCATTTCTCAACAATGGCGTGCCCTTGTCTTTCGCCAAAACACGTGCATTCAACACGATTTTCAGTGGAGTACCCGAAGAACAACACATCACTTCAACGTCTTCCTTTAATGCCTTCTCCTTATATGCCAACAGCTCTACTTTTAACCTATTAAAGAACCAATTATTTCAATATATCAATTTAGCTTCAATAAATTAGTTTAAAAAGAATATACAATTGATTAAGTAAAATATGTACAGTACTGCTTAAAAATTATTTTGCAAAAAAATATGAACTAAATTGCGTGCCACGTCAACACGTGATAGATACAAATGCATGTATCTATTAGGTTGATCTTTTATATATTTTAACTAAAGAAATGTTCATAGTTTAATTTCATTTCTAAAGACAAAAATATTTAAAAAGTTACACAAAACGGACATTGAAAAACCACTAGTTGTATGTAAAAAGAAGTGGGAGAAACATACAATCTACAAAAACAAGTGATAGCGTGCTTAGTGTTTATAAAATCTGATACATGCTAGCTGATAATGAATAAACTGTTTTGAATGGTGCCATCTAAGCATTATCTACATATGTGAAGTAAGAATACATCATAACACATAAGAAAATAAACCAATCCTTTATTTCTACCCTTGTATAGGAAATAAACAATTCTGGTTAATTCTCTTATGCATTATGCAAAAGTCTGTATTCCTATGTTTGGTATAGTAGAAGTAAGAAATAAAAATGATTTATCATAGTTAAATATGAGAAAAATATTGAATATTGCTGGTTTGATTAATGCTGGTTTGAAACTCATTTCTACTTTTATAGGTTTACTTTATATATAATAAACAGCCATTAAAACTTTGTTCATGTTACTTTTTAAAAATATAGAAAGAAATATCAAATCTAGTTAACAAATGTTTAACGTAAAAACAAACTGAAAGCAAACCATTTTTCTGCTTTGTCATTTTATTCCACAAATTTTGCCATTTATTGCAACTTTTAAGTGATACTGTGAATGTAACAAATTTTATACCTTAAGCCATCTTTTTCTTGTGAAAAATCAATAATGTGACAATTTGCATTGTGATTTTCTGCAATTATTGCTGGAGCTATCAATTTATCTTCTGAATGAATACACGTGTTCCATGGTACCGAAAATTCTATGTGATATCTGAAATAAATAGATGGAATATTTAATATATTTATTCTCTTCTTTTATATATACATATTTTTTTATATAAAATTTTAATCAATAATCACAATTCTATTATTACAATAGTAATTAAAATGTTTTTAACATTCAAGCTAACAATTGAATTTAGAAAACAAAGAATCACATTTATTTATACATTTTATAATAAGTAACCTGTGATACAATTGCAAGAATCCTAAATGAACATCTATATGACCATGTCGCTGTGGCTGTATCATAATGTTATTATCTTTTCCAAGCCCACTTCCACCACTAAAGTGAACATGATGCTCTAAAAATGTTAAATTTTATTATGCTTCACACATATTGCATATATAACAATATGCAATATACATGTTTGTATATGTATTATAAAGTACTTTTGCTATTAATTCTTATGTATATACAAGACACATTTTGTTTTAAAATATTGTGCCAACTCTTATTTTATATATTTGTATATCATTGTTTGGAAAGCAATAATTGCTAAACAAAAGAATTAAATACCTTTATCTCCCATATTCTATAAAATAATTTGCCAAGTAGTATAGTCGCACTTTCATACTGTTCGCAAACTAAATTGACGAAATCAATCATCCACAATCATCTAATAAATGACATAAATCTAGGTTTTCTGGAGAGCGTGATTAATGTATTAGATCTGCAAATGGATATACGACACTTGTGCTTTTATGGTTATTGTCCTTATCAAAGCCTCAAGTGCTGTATGTGTTCTGTTATTCTTCTATTTGTATTATAGTTTTTACTGTTCGCTTTAGTTTCTTCGCTTTAGTTATCACTTTAATTCTGAATTTTATTCCTCACTTTAACCTCTAAAGATGCAATTTCACGTGTTGATGCAAACCACAGAAAAGACTATCACAAAAACTGACATAAGGATATTGTTCGTTTTGTCCGTTCTGGGTTTACTCGGAGCAAATCCAAGCAGACCAACGCACTCTAATAGGTTGGCGTCATCAGAATCAACCTATTAGAGTGCATTGGTCTGTTTGGGCAAGGTGGGCTCATACTCAAGACGAATTTTGGTACGGTTCATTCGCGTACACTTGACCGGAAGTAAACGTTTTTATTAATTATTGCTATATGTAATCGTTTGTATTTCGTATGAAGAGGTTTGTGAGTCATTCGTTTATTTATAATTAATTAATTATTTTTCACCCGACATTTAGCCGGAATATATTAATTGAACAAAGTTATTATACGGAATCGTTTGAAATTTGTATAGAGTTATGAAGTTTGATTAAAAAAGTTTGTGAGTGATCCAAATACATTTTATTTAATTCGTGAAAGTTAGCCGAAATTTACCGACAATATGTAACGGCATGAGCATGCGCAGCGGTCACATTTGCATGCTCCTTAGGCTGCGTTCAGATTCCCCATCCGAGTGTGTCCAGGGGCCTGATTCTTGAAGTCATTCGCAAGAGAAACGTATACGCAAATACTCGCTCTAACAGAAAGTTGTAAGTTTATTGGTTAATAGCCATACGATAGCCAATAAATTTCTAACTTTTCTGTAAGAACAGAATTTGTGAATACGTTTCTCTTGCGAATGAATTCAAGAATCGAGCCCCAGGTATCATTTTAGCCTTGTTATTTACTGAATGTTAAACAAGGATAAAACTAAGGTACTATAAAAGTGAGTATTCTCACGTCCGCCATTTTTCTTCTAACTAGCAGGAAAAATTAGGTATGTTTTGTATATATATATATACGTCAATAAACTTTGGAAGCACCAAACTTTATGCGACAATGAAACGAAGACACGATATTTATGATCTTGAGACTGTAAAGGTTATTGCGATGTATTATATATATAAAACATTATGCTAGTTACTTGCTAGTTTCAAGAAAAATGGCGGACGTGAGAATACTGTCACGTCCTAACTATTTGTCCAAATTTATGGACATTTCTTTTTCCTCTCATTAACACTTAAAATCACTTAAAAGCGCCAGGCATAACGCGCACAATGACGCCAGACGCCACCCTCGAATAGGCCAATGTAACGCGACCCCGCGTATGGGAGTGGGGATATCTTAAGCGGCATCCCCACGCCATGTCTTAGAATAAGGCGCGCAGTTAGAAGTAGTCAGTTCTCGCGAGCGGTTCACTTTTCTAGTTCAAGTTCCAATTTCATTCCAAATCTAATTCTACTTTTAATTCTAATCCAAATCTTATATAATTAATTTAGTTGTTTAGCTACTTAACCTTTTGTATTCTAATTTAACCTTAAGTGTAATTTGTAACCAATAATTTTACTTTTATAATAAACTGATAGATTCAGTGACTCGAACTCGTTTATTCAATCTCAACATTCCTTAAATCACGTTCAACGTATATCACGCGAGTTCACCATAACTGTGAAGACCATTTCCGGCGACCGTCCAATCACAGAAGGGTCTACACCCGAGAGGAAGCCACAACACGACGCCCCCAAGCCGACCAAGCTGACAGCCAATCACGAAGGCCACCTAAAGGTAGGACAACTCGCACATTTTCTAATAATAATAAATTCCCATTCGCGTTCGCAATGTTCCGTGAAAATGTACCCTACTAATTCCATTATCTATTCTTCTCCCGGATTGGTCGAGCCGATGCCTATCACGCGCAGCTATTTTGATTGGATAGCCAGTGAACACAGTAATATAGCAGCAGTGTAACAGCAATGTAACAGGTTACGTTACTCTGAAATTACACGTAACTTACATGTAAGTTACAATTTCCGACTCAGCAATATAACATGTTATAATTACATGTTATTTAACCGTTACACAACAGTTACAAAGAAAAATAAAATAAAATAAAAATTTTATTTTTTAAAAATTATTTTTATCAACAGCACATACTACATTTAGAATAAATTTTTATTAATTAATTAAATTTAAATTATGTAATTTTTTATTTTATTCTTACTTGCCGCTGCTAGGTTTGAACCCGGGACCTTAGGATGACGAACCTTGTACTCTACCTGCTACGCCAATTTGACTCATCGATATGGGTACTTGTTATTGTCTACATATACTTATATGTTATAAACTGACGCAACTATATTATTTTTTATAAAAGCAATTAAATTTTGCAAAACATTAAAAATAAATAGCATTAATTTATTTACTTATTAATTTCATTGTTAAATTTATCTTTTTCCATAACCTTAATAATTAATTTGATGGAAATTGCGATCTATTTAGCACTAATCTTTGAAGCGTTTAAATGATTAATTAGATGGTTAACTAGATAAATCGTAATTCTAAGAAAAAATTGAATAGTATACATTTATTATTCTGTTTTTGTTCAGCACATGATGAATTTCGATTTTGTGCATTTTTTGTGCGCAGTAATTGTAAACAAACCGTTATTTTTGAAAACATTATCTTTATAATAATTTTTTTTTATTATCAAATAGATCTACCATTCAGGATGTTATAATGTTGTCTGATTTCTGAGTCAACTACGACGCATCGTTCTGTAATAACATTGATACGAACGTGTTATGTTACGATTATACAATTTTTGTTGGATAACTGTAACGCCAAAACGATGTATAACAACTATATCACTTGCGTATAACAAATATTACGTAACAGGTTATTTCCATGTCATATAGCACCTACATATCACAAGAATAACAATGCTAAATTACTTGGAGCTTCCATGTTATATTGCCGCTATAAAATGTGTTCACTGGGTAAGCACTGCATGCTGCACCGCGTCTTTGTTTTATCAACATCGAATTGATTAAACTTATTACTTGTGCGATAACTGCTACCTTCAAGCTCCCCCCGAGACCCATCTGCTTTACACATACAAACTGCGCCACTACATACATATCGGGTTCGGTGACTGCCAAGAATACTGCTCGGTTTGTAATGTACTATTAGCCACCCGCAGTATCTTATACGAGTGTCGCGCCTGTATCAGCATATTTGAGGGATTCCTGCGTTATCTTGAACAGAGCGACGATCTCCCAACTGACTTTACCGAAGCTACTATCGTCGCGATCTCTGAAGATCCGGTCTGTTAATTTTGTAAATTTGTCCAGTTTCACGAGTCATAATCACATCAGAGTGCAGGGCAGTAGCAGCGATTTCATAATTGGCCGCGTGCTCGTCCTGCACGTAACAAAACTGGTGACAGCGGTGGGATTGCGAGAGGTCCGATGGCCACCCGCAGCGCCAAATCTAAGAAACCTCTCTCGGAAAAGGAGTTGGAAATCGCGGATCAGGGACAAACCGCTGAAGACAAACGGTTACGCGAAATGGCGTCAAATTTAGCCGCGGAACGCGAGAGAACAAACCAGGAAAGCGCCGAACTTGCAAAAGAACGCGATAAAGAACACGTGGAGTCGGAGAATAATATGAAAACTGCATTCAGAAGCATGCGTGAGTGCAGTAATTTGTTCATTAATATGAGAGACGATTTAATGCGGGAAATGAATCTGCTGCACCGGGACGTTGACATTCTTTGGAGAGAGCCCTCCGGAACTCCAAGTCCCCTACCAGATCAACGGTTTCTCGGTTCACCATCTCCTCCGCCAGCTTCAAATGATATTAACGTTAACGACGACCCTCAATTCGTACCCAAAATCTCGCTGCGCGAAGCCATCAATGTCGTGCCGCGTTTTGATGGTTATAACATCTTATTGTCGCAATTCACAAAGGTAGGAGAGCACGCGATATAGTTCCCGCCCGTCATGAAAAACAGTTAACGAAATTATTGATAAGTCGGCTAAGTCAGCGGGCATATTCTGCTGTCGAAGACGAACCTTGCGATACAGTCACGCAATTACTCGATCTTTTGAATGGAGCTTTCGATTCCGCGAATACCATAGCTCAGTATCGCGGGGAACTCAGCAATATCTATCTGAAAAATAACGAGCATGTTCTAGATTACGTTAGTAGGGTGAAAGAACTGCGATCCGCCATTTTGGACGCCGAATGACGATCCCGAGGTGCGCTCGAACACGCGGTTGTGGCGAAAACCGATGAGTTAACAGCTCGTTCCTTCTGCGACGGACTCCCTCTTAAATTCCGGTTGCAATTACGACCCGAACATTACACTAGATCTTTCGAGGCGTTCTCTGTCGTAAAAACACTCGCCAAGCGAGACGAATTGGAACGACAGAGATATGACGCTATGCGACGATCAGAGCGGGGACCCTCGGGGTGGTCTTCCGACGGCCCTAGACAAACCCACGAACGCCCAAATGTCAATGCATACTGGCGACCGGTCATTGAGTGTCATGAGGCGGTATTTCCGTTTGCCGATCGGGAAATAATACGGGTAATCGCACGTTCAAATTCTGTGTTATGTAAAAGTCGCGAACGACGGTCCTTCAACGGGTTATGTACCGCGCTTAAACATAAACGACGTCTACTTAGGAGACGCCGTCGTCACAAATCGTAATGGTAAGGCGTATCTGCGAATTTTCAATACGGAAAGTAAAGATTTTCTTTTTACTGTCCCCACTATAAGGCTCGAAGAATTCGAAACCTTACACGAGCCTCCTCGCACATCAAAATCGACCTTAGGGTCACCAGATGTGACAAAATCACTGAATCCTAAACAAATCTTTCAAAGTCAAAAAATTTATTCTATCTCTGAGTCTGTTGAGAATCGAGCCGAAGAAATAAAATCTCTTTTACGTCTAAAACACTTAAATCATGAGGAGCATGAGCATATAAATCAAATGATTGCTAAATACAGCGACATTTTCCATCTGCCTCGAGATCGATTAGAATTTACTAACACCTTAAAGCACACGATAAAGCTCACCGATGAGCAGCCGATACATACCAAACAGTATCGGTTTCCGGCAATTCACAAAGGAGAAATAGATAAACAAGTAAAAACACTTTTAGATAACGAGGTAATAACATCTTCTACTTCCTCTTACAATTCACCCTTGTGGATCTCCAAAAAACCAGACTCAAAGGGCAATAAGCGTTGGCGTATGGTAATTTATTACCGCGCGCTAAACGAAAAAACAATTGGCGACGCGTATCCTTTACCCAATATTACCGAAATATTGGACCAATTTGGAAGCGCGAAATATTTTAGCGTATTTGACCTCGCGTCCGGATTCCATCAGATCCAAATGGACGGAAAAGACGCACAAAAAACAGCCTTCTCGGCCATACGGCCACTATGAGTTCAAACGCATGCCCTTCGGTCTAAAGAACGCACCGGCAACATTCCAGAGGCTGGTGGATCTTGTCCTCGTAGGTCTCCAAGGGACTGAATTATTTGTGTATCTGGACGACATAGTCATATATGCCAGTTCCTTGCGCGAACACGAGATCAAATTCGAAAAACTTGCCGCGCGGCTCCGGCAAGCAAATCTCCGTCTCCAACCCGATAAATGCGAATTCCTTCGAAAAGAAGTAAATTATTTAGGACACGTTATCGGGGAGGACGGCGTGAAACCTGATTCTCATAAAATAGAGGACGTAAAAAACTTCCCTCGGCCAGCCAACGCCAAAAATGTAAAACAATTTCTCGGTCTGGCTGGATATTATCGTCGGTTTATTCCAAACTTTTCGAAGATAGCTAAGCCTCTAACAAATCTTCTAAAGAAAGAAATCACATTTACGTGGACTAATAATCAAGAATGCGCTTTTATCCAATTAAGAGACGCGCTCTGTAACCGACCGCTGCTTCAATATCCCGACTTCACGAAACCATTCGTGATTACTACAGACGCGTCAGATGTCGCCATAGGCGGTATATTAAGCCAAGGAGAAATTGGGAAGGATTTACCGATCGCGTATACATCTAGGTTATTAAATTTCGCGAAGCAAAACTATTCGACAATAGAAAGAGAACTCTTGGCAATTGTGCATTGCGTGAACTATTTCCGTCCTTATTTATATGGACACCGATTTCTCCTTGTCACTGACCATAAGCCTCTTGTATGGCTTCACTCTGTTAAAGATCCGACATCACGTCTTGTTCAATGGCGGTTAAAACTAGCGGAATATGACTACGAAGTCTTATATAAAGCCGGAAAGATAAATGCTAATGCAGACGCGCTGTCACGGAATCCACCCTCTCAAAAAATATATCCTTTTACTTCTAAAAATGTGTTAATTTTCCGCTCGCCATCAGGGACAGAAATTCAAGCTGTTTCTATGCCTGAGGCGTCAAGAGATTTACCAGAACTCACAGAATCTCCCGTTTCTTTTTCGAAGGAAACCACTCAAGTGCCCGTAAACCCTGATCACATGCCTGAACCGATAAACGATCCTATTCTTTACGACCACAATAACGGCTTTACGATTGAAACAGATGAAACGGACGAACCCTCTTCTGGCATGACAGATGACGAGGACCCAGTCAGACGCGCCAGAGTTAGTGAAACACGTGATAACATATTATCCCGAAACGATAATATTGTCGTCTTCATAAACGAACGAGGGAAACCCTGCGACGCAGGATCGCGTTTACTACAACAGCATGATAAACTGCCGACCCTTACTGACGGTGTCGTGGAACGCGCCAGAGTCGTTAAAAGAAAAGGAAAATATATAATAGCACTCGTTGTGCAGGATCGAATTTCCACACTCACGCAAGTTAATACATTGAAGGAAACGATAGCTTTCCTCTATGATGTCACACGCGAGCTCGGGCTAAGATCGGTATCCTTGTCAAGTAGTTGCGTGGGTGACGTACCGTGGAGAATGGTGCGCGGATTTCTTATTCGTGGATTCAGCGACTCTCCTACGCGACTCATTATTTGCTCTAATGAAATAATCACACCCCCGACACAAGATCGAATTAAAATTATAGAAGAGAACCATGCTACAGCAATAGGAGATCATAAGGGAGTCACTAAAACCTTACATCGAATACGGTACAAGTATCAGTGGCCCCGAATGAAGGAAGATGTACTAGCATATATACGGGAATGCCGGGAATGTCAACTGAAGAAATTAGTGCGCCTGAAAACGCGTCAGTCGATGGTTTTAACTGACACGCCGGGGTCAGCTTTTGAAAAGGTCTCGATGGATGTAATGGGACCCTCCCCCACGACAAAAAACTTACACACGCACATCCTGACCATTCAAGACCTCTTGACCAAATACTCCCTTGCTATCCCGTTAAAACAAACAACAGCCGTGCACATCGCAGATGCATTCGTAAATAACTTTATATGTACATTCGGTGCCTCCAAAGTAATCCTTACGGATCAAGGCACAAATTTCGTTAGTTCGCTAATGAGAAATTGCTAATGAGAGTTGCTAAGAAATTCCGAATTAGACAATGTAAAACCACTGCTTATCGACCACAATCGAACGGATCGGTCGAAAGATCTCATCATGTATTATGGGAGTACTTAAAACAATTTGTAAATAAAAATGATTGGGATGAATATCTAAATCTTGCATCTTTCACTTATAATACCAGCGTGCATGAGGGTACATTGTTTACACCCTACGAACTTGTATTTGGAAAAATCGCGGAAGTTCCTGCGAGCGACCCTCCGATAACCGATGAATTCAACGCAACTTATTGCCACTACCTCACCACATTATTTAGTAAACTTAGAGACACGCAAGCGACAGCGCGCAAAAATCTTACGAAAGCCAAAGCTGTATCAAAATATTACGACCGTAGAATAAGACCGCATAATTTTAAGATAGGCAACCTAGTATATTTGCTGAAGGAGCCCTCGAAGGGCAAGCTTAGTAACCAATACGTAGGACCCTACAAAATAATTGAAATTTTGGAAAACAATAATGTTAAATTAGAGATTAGACGCGATAAGACTAGAATGGTACATACAGATAAGTTGAAGCTCGCATACCAAGCGCGAACCGCAGTAGCCAGCACGGGCCCTACGCCCCACCACGCCGACGCCGACGCCAACCCGGGCCCCTCGACTCTAACAATGTGACACCAGTCGGTCGCACGCTACCCCCTAGTGCGGAACAAAAATGGTTGCAAACATCATCATCATCCTCCTTGCACTACCTGTCTGGATAAATGGACTCACAGGCTACGACTGCAGAGGCGAGGGATTGAATATCACTACACTTTCCCTTCTGGACATTGGAACATGCAGCCTGGATGACATCGAACCCAACAACACCGAGGTCTATGTCCAGCTGTTGCAACTGTCCGATTATGACCGGACCTTCGCCACGCAGTGTCGTGTGGAGATTGACCGCACCATCTATTATTGTGGGATGCATTCACACGTATCCATTGTGAAGGACGGACGGAGAGGATATATACGAGAGCGGATACCTGCCGTCGGGTTCACGAAGCCAGATCACTTACTCTATCGGCAACTACTGTCGACAAATTATTTTTAAACGCCACTAACTGGCGCACTGCAACCTTGGCAGGAAGAGTCGATGCAACTGGAAATTGCCATGGTGCCGAATACTCTGATGATTATGGGACCTGGAATAACGTGATCGTATAGGCAAACGTTAAGATAGTCTTACGATCATTCGAAGCATCATTAAAGCGGTCGACCAAGGAGATCATCCTTTTCTCTGGAACCAGATGCTCCGCGACCGATCGAGTATGCATGGGTGCCGACAGATTCGAAACCTACTGGACCGCAGTTCCTGTTGACAGCTGTCATCTAGACGAATACGATGTTTTGTACGAGGGCCTAGCTAACAAGTTGTCACCGAAGCCTGGCCAAACCTCTCCTACTGTTTATACAGTGACCGCTAAGGATACCACCTTTGCGCTCACGAAGACTGATGAAGTAAACATTTGCGGGTACACGTTATATCGCACCCGAAACTTTAGATACTGGAGACGCGGTGAGGACACACCTTTAAAAACCGCGCGAGGATAGCCGTGGACAACCTTGATATTTTCACATACGTTAATTCTAAGTTTGTGTATGTGGAAAAGCATATGAGGTATCAGCTTACTCGTCTTTACCGGGACCTTATAGAGCAAAAATGCGCACTGGAATGACAGATTCTGCAGAACGCGCTTTCACTTTCCAGCATCGCGCCGGACGAGATGGCCTTCCGAATTATGCGATCACCTGGTTATACTGCTGTTACCGCAGGAGAGGTCATCCATTTAATTAAGTACGTATTCCGATGCAAGATTCGACATACCGAACAATGCTTCCAAGAGCTTCCGGTCACGCACAGAAACACCTCATACTTTCTACTCCCGCGCTCGCGCATCCTGACTCGAAAGAGAACTCCGAAAGATTGTAGCGATCTTCTTCCAACAATGTATAAGGTGCAGGAAAATTGGTTCCGCATCAATAACAAGCCGGTTGAAGCATTGGCTCCGCCCAACATTCAACCATTGACGCGGCCAACCTGGAAATACACCAGCCCGGACTCTTTAGCAGTGGGTGACCTCCTTTTGGACACGTAACGATTGGACACCGCTCGATTGGACACGCACGATTGGACACGCACGATTGGACACGGCTCGATTGGACACCGCACGATTGGACACCACACGATTGGACACCGCACGATTGGACACCGCACGATTGGACACCGCATTATTGGACACCGCACGATTGGACACCGCATTATTGGACACCGCACGATTGGACACCGCATTATTGGACACCGCACGATTGGACACAGCACGATTGGACACCGCATTATTGGACACCGCAGTCTTCTAGTGAATAACATTTATATATCATATGACAGATTATCTAAGCTTAGAAATATCTGGCAGAAAAAAGCTTCGATTTGCCAGAAAAAAAATTGAATTTTAAATATCTATATACGTATTTTTAGGAGCATCTCGTTTTGCGTGGAAAGTTTCAAACCTATGTGGTGCAGAAAATGCTCGCACGCACACACACACACACACGGGGGGGTGCAAGGGGGGCCTTCGGCCCCCCCTCCCGCACCCACCCCGTCCAAGTCGCTAACCCATGCAAACTGTATTAGAAATCTGCATACACACACGTAAATGTGTGTGTGTCCAATTGTACGGTGTCCAATAATGCGGTGTCCAATAATGCGGTGTCCAATAATGCGGTGTCCAATCGTGCGGTGTCCAATAATGCGGTGTCCAATCGTGCGGTGTCCAATCGTGCAGTGTCCAATAATGCGGTGTCCAATCGTGCGGTGTCCAATCGTGCGTGTCCAATCGTGCGTGTCCAATCGAGCGGTGTCTAATCGTTACGTGTCCAAACGGGATACTCCCTTTAGCAGTAAGCGGAATCTATACGGCAGAAGACCTCGATCGTTTAAGAAATCACATTATGTTTCCCGTGGAAAAACCATCAATGTTAAATACCATTGCACGAGGAGCGATGAGACAAACAATTCCAGCAGGAAATATCTCAATGCTGAATCTACTGGACGAACAATCTCTCAACCGCATCGCTGAAAATGCTGGTCAGCGAATATGGCGCGGATTCATAACTTTTGGCTCAGCAAGCGCTGGGGTGCTTGCCATATTCATCATCGCCCGCTTAGTGAAGCTAGTAATGGATATCCTAATTCACGGATATGCTTTGCATTCCGTTTATGGATAGAACCTCCATCTACTTGGAGCCATCTGGAGTTCTGTTACAAACTTACTCCTCTATACGGGACAATCAACGAAACCCGAGACGACTCAGCAGGACAAGCAGTACATAATCCTGAACGCATGGGCAGCGACCGACAGTCAACACATAAAGCTAGACTTTACGAGGGCACCAGAGCCTGCAGCAGCAACAGCAGCAGCAGCGGATCAACGACCAACAGCGCCTGAGGAAATGGAAACGACGGACGCGCGCCCCTATAGCGCGCTGCATAATTGACTCGATAAAAACTGAACAGCATCGCGTCATATAAGGTAAAATTTAAGAAAAATAAAAGAGAAAAAAAATATATATATTGTGACGTGGTAGCTTAGCTGCCACGGGTAGCAGCGTCCCTCCCCCGTCACAGGCTGCGAATTCGCGCCGTACGGGGAAAATAGGCGAGAGGCGAGAGGGGATCTCCAGGGGGAACCGCGACGGACCTAGCGAGCTTATTATTAATGTTACATATTCTTGGTTTCTTTGCGCGGCGACCGCCTCACAATGGAATTCGACGAGAGAGAGCGAGAGAGGAAGAAAGAGTAACGACGATGCGGGGAAGGAGGAGGGACTCCACCGGTGCCCGGGAGAGACGAGCACGCGGCATGCACGGGAACTCGGCGTAGCCCGGGAGAACCACGGCCGGAGACGAAAGCGGCGATGCCCGTCAGCGCCGCGACAGGACGTCTCGGAGGGCTGCGGAGAAGCCCCGAAGAGACGGAACGCAACGGGGGAGGCGTCGAGTCCTCTCGCGAGGAGCGGTGGCCTGCGGAAAAAGGAAAATTTCGCGGGGGCCTGCGAGGCCCCCGGAAGGATTACGGCGCGCACGTCCCTGCGGTCGCAGGACTGCGTGTCTTGCAGCAATTGGGACGCGGCGCGGAAACAATGCGCATGACTGAACGGGGGGTCGCGGCGTCGATCCGGGATCGACCGCGATCCACCCCGCTTTTGCGTGCGAGCGGTCTAGGCGTAAGGTCGCGTGTCGTGCCTTGAAAGGCGAGATTATCGGTGTGGCGTGTGCGAGGCCTCAGCGAGGACGAAGGAACGAGCCTGGAGACGAGGGAGGACATCGCCTTGGACTTTATCGGTGAGGTGGCCTGCCAGGATAATTTCGTGTGAGCGGTTGCCGGCTAGCGGGGCGTCCCCGCGTCCGTTCTGCGTCTGTTTTCGTGTTGGTGCGTGATTCGCGTGGGCCGCGGGGCGGTCATACGTTCGCGTGATTAATTGGGGGATTTGGCGGACGCAAGCGGGTGGGACGTCAACGCGCCGAGCCACGGGGAAGACGGTTGTAGAGACGCTCGGGTTCCGTCGGAGATCCCCCTCGACTGTGTGCGCCGCAAAGCCCTCGCGCGAGCGAGTATCGCGTCGCGAGTAGCGGGTGGACGGGACTTCCGGTTTCGCGACGGGGTAAAGTGCGGCAGCGGCCGGCGATTGCTTTGTGACCCTCGTGAGCCACGCGGTCGGGATCTATAGAACGCCCGAAATTCATTGTGCGCGGAAGATTCCACCGCCCGTCCTTGTCGGCCGCATGCCTACCGCGGGAGCTTCCCGCGTATCGTTCGCGTTTTTTTTTTGTTTAATTTTTAATTAAGATTCTGAGTCAACTTTTTCTTTCGCAAAAAATTATCCAGAGCTTAGATTTCTAGATATAATAAGAAATAGTTTACGTATCCTGAATCGGATACAAGAGGTAAGCAGGGGTGGCACAACTCACCGCTGCTCGCGGGCACCACGAGCACTGCGAGGCGTCTGCTGCGCTCAATAATCGATAATCATCTCAATTATCTTTAACACAGATTTTTAATACAAATTTAAAATTAATTTTCTATCATCTAAATAATTACGTAGAATATTCAAATTGATTGTTAGAATGTCAAATTTTTTGCTCTCCGGGTCTCCATGTATGCATTTCCAACATATTCTTCAACAAATTATAATAGTAAATCATATTAATCAATATTTTTATTTTTAAGTTGCCGCGTTTCCAGACACATATTCGACAGTGTTACCACACAATAACCAATAAAGTCAGTTGTCTGCTTGCTTAGCTGAGCTCGATGTCAGCTGACATCGAGTAACTAGTAAACACGCGTTGTGTGTTCGTCGAGTAAATACGCGTTTCTTTCTTCGAATAATTTTGACGCGCCGAGTGATTAGTAATGTTTAATAGTTAAATGTTTCGTACTATTTTTCTGATGTGTAAATAAATTCGGTCAAGTGAGTGAACAGAGTGTGTGTGTGAATGTGTGTGTGTGTGTGTAAATGAATGAACCCAGCAAACACAGAACATTGCGGCAATGTTGTAATATTGCTGTGATGTTGCTACAATGTTATAACATTGCCGCAATGTTGCTGCTATGTTCTGTGTTTGCTGGGAAGTGATAAAATGTAAGAAGAAAGAAAAAAAGACTTTTAATCCGATAAACTAAAGGATGGATCGTGAGAACAATCAATTGGTTGCAGGATGGTACGTGCGTAAACAGGTTCAAACAAGTTCTCTTCCCCCTCTCTCTCCTCTCTCTCTCTTTCTCTCTCTCTCTCTCTCTCTCTTTGTCACCTATTCATTTCTTCCTTTATTACATAATATGCGGATGATTCAAAATACTAAATACCATCGTTAAAGATAATTGAGATGATTATCGATTATTGAGCGCAGCAGATGCCTCGCGGTGCTCGTGGTGCCTGCGAGCAGCGGTGAGTTGTGCCACCCTGCTTACCTCTTGTATCCGATTCAGGATACGTAAACTATTTCTTATTATATCTAGAAATCTAAGCTCTGGATAATTTTTTGCGAAAGAAAAAGTTGACTCAGAATCTTACTAAGAATACGTCTATGCAAGGACATATAGTTATTTTGAATCACCCTGTATAACCCTGTACTATCCTATTTTAATATTTAGTATTGTAACTCAGTAAACTTTAATGTTTAGAAGACAACATCAATATGAATAACCCTTAATTGCTATTAAACTAATATGGTAAAGGAGAAAAGCGTTCAAAAAATAAATTTTAGCGTAAAATAATAAACATGTAATAATTTTAAGGTATTTGAAAGCCATGTAAAAATGTTGAACAGTACGTCCAACATTTTTACCCTATGGGAGGAGGTGTCACGTCCTAACTATTTGTCCAAATTTATGGACATTTCTTTTTTCTCCCAGTAACAAGTAAAATTACTTAAAAGCGCCAGGCATGACACGCACAATGATGCCAGACGCCACCCTCGAATAGGCCAACGCGACCCCGCGTATGAGAGTGGGGATATCTTAAGCGGCATCCCCACGCCATGTTTTAGAATAAGGCGCGCAGTTAGAAGTAGTCAGTTCTCGCGAGCGGTTCACTTTTCTAGTTCAAGTTCCAATTCCATTCCAAATCTAATTCTACTTTTAATTCTAATCCAAATCTTAAATAATTAATTTAGTTGTTTGTAGCTACTTAACCTTTTGTATTCTAATTTAACTTTAAGTGTAATTTGTAACCAATAATTTTACTTTTATAATAAACTGATAGATTTAGTGACTTGAACTCGTTTATTCAATCTCAACATTCCTTAAATCACGTTCAACGTATATCACGCGAGTTCACCATAACTGTGAAGACCGTTTCCGGCGACCGTCCAATCACAGAAGGATCTACACCCGAGAGGAAGCCACAACACGACGCCCCCGAGCCGACCAAGCTGACAGCCAATCACGAGGGCCACCTAAAGGTAAGACAACAACTCGCACATTTTCTAATAATAATAAATTCTCATTCGCGTTTGCAATGTTCCGTGAAAATGTGCCCTACTAATTCCATTAACTATTCTTCTCCCGGATTGGTCGAGCCGATGCCTATCACGCGCGGCTATTTTGATTGGATAAGCACTGCATGCTGCACCGCGTCTTTGTTTTGAGTGAGTCCCAGATGCGCACAGTAATAAACGGACACAGTAACAAACGGACACAGACCAAACGGACACAGTAATAAACGGACACAGTAACAAACGGACACAGTGCGAAACGGACACAGTAACAAACGGACACAGACCAAATGCGCACAGAGCGAAACGGACACAGTGCGAAACGGACACAGACCAAATGCGCACAGAGCGAAACGGACACAGACCAAATGCGCACACTGCACATGCGCACAGACCAAATGCATACACGGAAAGTCGCAAATCCATGTGATGCAGTGAATGCTTTGCACGCACACACACATACACGGGGGGTGCAAGGGGGGCCTTCGGCCCCCCTTCCGCATCCATCCCGTCCAAGTCGCTAATCTATGTGGACTTTACTCTGCTTTCAATGTACATGGATTGCATTTGGTCCGTGCGCACGTGCAGTGTGCGCACCTGCAGTGTGCGCATGTGCAATGTGCGCATTTGGTCCGTGCGCATTTGGTCTGTGTCCGTTTCGCTCTGTGCGCTTTTGGTCTGTGTCCGTTTGTTACTGTGTCCGTTTCGCACTGTGTCCGTTTCGCTCTGTGTGCATTTGGTCTGTGTCCGTTTGTTACTGTGTCCGTTTATTACTGTGTCCGTTTGGTCTGTGTCCGTTTGTTACTGTGTCCGTTTCACTCAGCCTGCTGTGTCCGTTTATTACTGTGCGCATCTGGGACGCTCCCTTTGTTTTACCAACATTGAATTGATAAAACTTATTACTTGTGCGATAACTGCTACCTTCAAGCTCCCCCCGAGACCCATCTGCTTTACACATACAAACTGCGCCACTACATACATATCGGGTTCGGTGACTGCCAAGAATACTGCTCGGTTTGTAATGTTTGTAAACTATTAGCCACCCGCAGTATCTTACACGAGTGTCGCGCCTGTATCAGCATATTTGAGGGATTCCTGCGTTATCTTGAACAGAGCGACGATCTCCCAACTGACTTTACCGAAGTTACTATCGTCGCGATCTCTGAAGATCCGGTCTGTTAATTTTATAAATTTGTCCAGTTTCACGAGTCATAATCACATCAGAGTGCAGGGCAGTAGCCGCGATTTCATAATTGGCCGCGTGCTCGTCCTGCACGTAACAATACCTACTTTTCTAGTGCTCTAATAAAACTACACCTGAGGACACTCGGGTGAGGAATCTGAACGCACCCTAGGCTGCTGTCCCATGGCAGCCGGAATTCGGAAAACGGAATCTCGGAAAAGTAATAGAGAGGGGATTAGCCAATCAGAAATTTCGCGCGTTTCTCGGCACGTTCAAAAAACACAACAAAGATTGATCATTTACAAGGTTAACGAGGTTAATTTTTTATTTCATTTGACAATATTATCTAAAATCTTTTTTACCACGAATAAAAACATATCAGCGATAAATTAATTTGATTATTTTATTTACTGTAATTATAATTTTTTGTAAAATACCTATTTCATTAAAAGAAATTATAATAAGATATAATTTTTGTAAATATTATATAAAAGGTTATTAAATAACCGATATGTTAATATAATAATAATAAAAAAAATGTTAACTTTTTAATTTTTAGAAGCAATTCATATGCAGCTACTGTAATTATATATTGATGTGATTGTGGAATTTATTTCCATTTAATAATTTCTTTAGTTAAAATTATTCTTATTTTTTTCTATTTCATAATGTAGCTAGAAGATAAAATATAAAAAAATATATATACAATTATATATATATATATATATATATATATATAATTTTATATAAATATATATAGTTATCAATAATATATCATATTGTGTCACAGGTTCAAAAATTGCCGACTTGTTAGTCCGAAATTTTTATGACTAGGTTCCCCATGTACCAATATTTTCGGAATTTTCAAAAGTCGGAAAATTTATTTTTTTATTTTAGAGCAAAAAATATTTACGTTAATAAAAGAATTAGTAAAAAAGTAAAATTTATATACATTATATTATATTATATGATAATAAAGAAATTTTTTTAAATTAAAAACAATTTTGAGGTTAGAATACCCTTCCGAATTCCGTAAAACATACTCCATGGGAAACGAGGGCATTAAAAACTCGGAACAATAAGCTGATTCTCATTGGCTAGCCCTTTCTCCATTACTTTTCCGAGATTCCGTTTTCCGGATTCCGGCTGCCATGGGACAGCACCCTAAGTAAGACTTTTCAATGAGATATCTTAAAGACCTCTCATAGGCTGTGTTTTGATATTCACTGCCAGTACTGAAAATCTATAGTTTACATCACATACACTGTAGAATTTCAGTAATGACAGTGAATATCGAAACGCAGCCTTAGTAGACATCTCTGGTAAATGTTACCATTTTGACATCATTTCCAAGATATCTAAATGTTTTTTCAAAAAAGTTCTCTTAAAGTTTTCATTCTGACAAGCGTGTTGTCTGGGTATTTAGATCTCATTTCGACGTTTTGACAGTTGATATTATTTCGATCTTATTTCGACATTTCTGGACGGAGAGAAAATTGACATTTGAATAATTCGGCCAATTAACTAATGCATTGGTCAAATCTTTTTTCATTCGACATTTTAGATTTTCGATTTTTAATATCGGATAAAAGATGCTGTCCCTATGATACAGATTTTTCCCGTAAAGTATATGGCGTGATCAATTATACATTGTTGTGAGCGAAACACTCACAACCAATAAATTCATATCATAAAATAAAGGAAATAAAATATTAAAATTATAAGATAGCTCGCCGAGGAAGGCTCGCTATCACAAGGTGTCAGGTGACACATGCCTCGTGCGCTGCCGGCCGGTCATCGCACTGGGCAACGCACCAGCCACCTTAAAGAAGTAGCGAAGCCAGCTTAGCAACAATCATGCCACCGGAAATGCATACCTGCATTTTGGCAATTGTTGCTAAACTCGCAAATATTTTCCGCGCGCCGGATGCGCGCGGGAATAACCATATATGGTCATGCGGAGGGCCCGATGGCCCCACTAATAATTAAATCCGCGACACTATTTAAGCCGCTGCACAGTGGTCCAAACAAAGAATATACTGTTCAAAATAGGCTACAGGTCGTATTTTTTAACCGATTTGCATGATCCTTGGACAGAAATACTCGGAAATAAATTCTAAAAAAAACTGTGAGAGCCGATTTTTTAATTTCTTTGTTTATGCAAAAATATTTAAATAAATAAAGTGATAAATTAACATTTTTCAACTCAATTATTCTTTATCTAGCTACAAACGAGATTTTGTGTTTTGTATTTGGTTTGTGTGTGTGTGCGTGCGCGTGCGTGCGCGTGTGTGTGTGTGTGTGTGTGTGTGTGTGTAATGGAGATCAGGACTCTGAGGTTCGTCAATTCCCCAGTATTTTTTAACTCCAAACCCTCTCCGTTACGTGTGTGTGTGTGTGTGTGTGTGTGTGTGTGTGTGTGTGTGTGTGTAATGGAGATCAGGACTCTGAAGTTCGTCAATTCCCCAGTATTTTTGACTCCAACCCTCTCCGTTACATATGTGTGTGTGCGTGCGTGCGTGCGTGCGTGCGTGTGTGTGTGTATGTGTTGTAAACAATTTTCTAACTTATTTCTACAAAAGAAATGTTTTTTGAAATATTTCTATCTTATTGTATTCAACAATATCAAATGAAGGCTGATTCGTATCAGCCAGTTTTTATTTGATATTGTTGAATACAATAAGATAGAAATATTTCAAAAAACATTTCTTTTGTAGAAATAAGTTAAAAAATTGTTTACAACACACACACACACACACACACACACACACACACACACACACACACACACACACACACACACACATGTAACGGAGAGGGTTTGGAGTCAAAAAATACTGGGAAATTGACGAACCTCAGAGTCCTGATCTCCATTACACATACACACACACACACACACACAAATAAACACACGCACACGCACAAACCAAATACAAAACACAAAATCTCGTTTGTAGCCAGATAAAGAATAATTGAGTTGAAAAATGTTAATTTATCACTTTATTTATTTAAATATTTTTGCATAAACAAAGAAATTAAAAAATTGGCTCTCACAGTTTTCTTTAGAATTTATTTCCGAGTATTTCTGTCCAAGGATCATGCAAATCGGTTAAAAAATACGACCTGTAGCCTATTTTGAACAGTATATTGTTCGTTTGGACCACTGTGCGCTGCCGAACAGCGGCCAGCGGGATCAGTGATTAGCAATCAAGCCGATACGTACGGCCCGCACGAGTGAATTAAGAGTTCGGAACTTAGCCGCTAGCTAATCTCGAGCGAGCAACGAGACGACGCGTTAACTCCGAGTCACGTGCCGTATTTAATCTAGTGTAACACGACGTGGCACCTTCGCCGACCGCAACCAGTGTACAACAACAGAGAAATAAATCTTTTATGTCAATTTAACTTAGAATCAGTGAGTGATTTGAGGACCCTGCCTACAAAAACTGCCTCTTTCCGCGAGTTCCTACTCCTTGGGCAGCAACGAATCCCGAAAGATCTTTTGTCGCACCGCAAGGTACGGCAAAAATATTTTGTTGAACCGCAAGGCGCAATAACATATATAGATATGTAAGGCCCTGCGCACAATAGAGGAAATATTAGAAATAGAAATTAAATATTAGAGAATACCTATTAGGGAAAGAGAAAGAGAAAGATCTTCCCGCGTAATGTTTTGGATTGGTTACGTGTAAGGGCTTCCGCACAGACATTTGCATAACATAAATGTATAAGATATTCGATTGGTTGAATTTCTTATGCACTTTGCTTACAGACCAATCAATTTGCTTATGTACATACATTATGCAAAAGTGTGTGCGAGGGCTCTAATGCAAAAAAATTTATAATAATTTTATATTTTTTAAATTCAACCGTCTTTTATTTTAAATAAGTAAAAAATAAAGGAAGAATAATGTTACCTTCCCAACTCGAATCAATGGACGAGTTCAAGTCAGCAAAGCGGCTAGGCCTGCCAAGCAGTTGAATATGATTGGTTGGAACCGAAGGTGGAAAACAATCATGTTTAATCGCTTGGTAAGCAAACCTAGCCGTTTGGCTGACTTGAACTCGTCCATTGATTCGAGTTGGAAAAGTGAAAGTATTCTTCCTTTATTTTTGGCTTAATTAAGATAAAAAACAGTTAAACTTAAAAAATACAAAATTATTATTTATATTAATAATTCATATTATAGCCGGCTTGAACTCGCTTAATAAATCAAAGTAATTTCAATTTCTAAATTAATTTCCTAATGAGAAATAGATTCTCGAAACGACGTCGTTTCGATGTCGAAACGAAAGTCGACAATTACTCGAAATTGGAGTCAAAAATCCATCGAATCGAACAGAAATTTCGAAAATTTTCGACTTCTCTTTTTGACATCGAAACGACGTCTTTTCGAGAAATCATTTCTGACTGGGTTTGTATTTGCAATATTACAAAATACTACATTGTAGGTACAGTTCAAATGTAAAGTTTCAATCAAGACCCAGATAACACAGTGTCTTCTTAAAGAATTCATAAAGTAGTCTTCCTTTCTGAACAGTAATTCCTGAGGAATTCATAGAAGAATACTTTAAGAATAATGTAGGAAGTTACATGCACTATGATTCGAATTCCTCAGGACTTCTTAAAGTATTCATATAAAATTATTTGTTAGAATTCCTCAGAACTTCTTAAAGTATTCAATAGGACTTCTCCAAGTAGATATCTCAAACAGAATTAAAAAATTTATTTTCAAGATTTCTGATAAATGTTCCGATTTTTATAATATTGGAACGTTTCTCAGAAAAATGTAAAAAATAAAAAATTCTGATTAATTTTGTAAGAGAAAGATGATTATACCATGTTTCAGCCAAGCCATACCCAGGTAGCAAGCTCACGTTATTTTGACGTCCCAAAATGGTCATTTACTGACTATTCTTGACGTCATGAAATAACGTCCTTATGACGTTAAAATGACGGTCGAATGTCACAAATTCCTGACGTCATGAAATGTACCGTATTTTGATGTCATGGAATGACGTGAACAATATGTAGTCAAAAAATCTCTTAAATTATCCTGTTTCTGAATATAATAACATAAAGAGACTTTTAAAAGATAATATTATAATGTCAGAATGTTAACTAATGCGTCGTTTTTTAAATAAAGAAAGATATCATGAAACTGATATCTAAAAGATTTCTTAAATCGGATATCTTTAAACTGCAAGTAGAGAAAAATAAAATAAAATAAAAATTTTATTTTTTTTAAATTATTTTTATCAACAGCACATACTAAATTTAGGACAAATTTTTATTAATTAATTAAATTTAAATTATATTATTTTATTTTATTCTTACTTGCCGCTGCTAGGTTTGAACCCGAGACCTTAGGATTACGAACCTTGTTCTCTATCTGCTACGCCAATTTGACTCATCGATATGGGTACTTGTTATTGTCTACATATACCTATATGTTATAAACTGACGCAATAATATTATTTTTTATAAAAGCAATTAAATTTTGCAAAACATTAAAAATAAATAGCATTAATTTATTTACTTATTAATTTTATTGTTAAATTTATCTTTTTCCATAACCTTAATAATAAAGGATAACATTTTCAAGAAACTTAAATTAAATTCTTCAATGAGATATCTCAAAGACCGCTCTTAGTAGACGTCTCTGATAAATGTTACCATTTTGAAATCATTTCCAAGATATCTAAATGTTTTCTTAAAAAAGTTCTCTTAAAGTTAAATTATAATATGCTTATATAATATGCTTATGCCTTACGCCTTAAATCTCATTGTAGACACTGCTTTATACCGTGTCTAAAATACGTCTTAATGACGTCTTTATGTTTCGATTTTGGATGCGTGCTGTCTGGGAAAATAATCGTCAGATCATGACTGAAATATGACTACGAAATGACGTCACATCATGACGTCAATTTTAGGTCATGTAAAAAAAAGGTCATTTTGACGACATATGACCAGATATGACCATTTTGGGACGTCAAAATGACGTGGGCTTGCTACCTGGGACATATGTATATAATATGTATATTGTGTGTATGTATATTCTGTATATACATTTTTATATGTAATATGTATATATTATATATATACATAAAAATATACTCAGTACATACATTGTACATACATTTATGTATATTACATAATCCAGGTATATACTTTCTTAATGTAATGTATATACATTGAATGTGAAATGTATGTGCAAATGAAACCGGGTTAATGTACATAGAAGATTCATAGTATATATATATGTATATAATATGTACATTGTATGTATGTATATTCTGTATATACATTATTATATGTAATATGTATATATTATATATATACATTTGTACACACATTAGATAGTATATTGTATATATATTCCATGTATATACTTGATGCAATATACATACAAAGAACGTGAAATGTATATGCAAATAAAACCGGGTGTGTATCTAAATATACCCCACAAAACAATTTGATATACAATGTATATATTATGTATATACATTTATGTGTGTTGTATATACTATGGTTCTGTATTACACCGTACATCCATTGCATATGATATGTTACAAGAAAAATATCTATTGCAGATCGGAAGTATATACACATGTATATGATTTGTATATTACATGTATATACATAATGTATGTCCATTTATCATTCATTTTATATACATAACATGAACATAGAATGTTCATGTTATGTATATAAAAGAATAATACATGCATAATATTATACATATGTCCATAGTATATATACATAAGATGTACATAGGAGTGGCACCCGTTTGGCCACGTCAATATTGGCCACGGTCCCGATTGGCCACGTCAATATTGACCACGTCAATATTGACCACGTCAATATTGGCCACGTCATTATTGACCACAATCCCGATTGACCACGGGGTAGATTGGCCACGTCATTATTGGCCACGTCATTATTGGCCACGCGTCATTATTGACCACGTCAATATTGGCCACGCGTGATATTGCTCACGTCAATAATGGCCACGTCAATATTGGCCACGCGTCATTGCCCACGTCATTATTGCCCACGCGTCATTATTGCCCACGTCATTATTGCCCACGCGTCATTATTGCTTACGTCATTATTGCCCACGCGTCATTATTGGCCACGCGTCATTATTGGCCACGTCATTATTGGCCACGTTAATATTGGCCACGCGTGATATTGCTCACGTCAATAATGGCCACGTCAATATTGGCCACGCGTCAATATTGACCACGTCATTATTGCCCACGCGTCATTATTGGCCACGCGTCATTATTGGCCACGTCATTATTGGCCACGTTAATATTGGCCACGCGTGATATTGCTCACGTCAATAATGGCCACGTCAATATTGGCCACGCGTCAATATTGACCACGTCATTATTGCCCACGCGTCATTATTGCCCACGTCACTATTGACCACGCGTCATTATTGCCCACGCGTCATTATTGCCCACGTCAATATTAATCAATTTTTTTGCTTAGCGTGGAAAGTTGCAAACCCATGTGGTGCAGAGAAATGCTTTGCACACACACACACACACACACACACACACACACACACACACACACACACACACACACACACGGGGGGGTGCAAGGGGGGCCTTCGGCTCCAAGTCGCAAACCCATATACTGTAATGACGTGGGCAATAGTGACGCGTGGTCAATAATGACGTGGGCAATAATGACGCGTGGGCAATAATGACGTGGTCAATATTGACGCGTGGCCAATATTGACGTGGCCATTATTGACGTGGGCAATATTGACGTGGTCAATAATGACGCGTGGCCAATAATGACGTGGCCAATAATGACGCGTGGGCAATAATGACGTGGGCAATAATAACGTGGGCAATAATGACGCTTGGGCAATAATGACGTGGGCAATAATGACGTGGGCAATAATGACGCGTGGCCAATATTGACGTGGCCATTATTGACGTGGGCAATATCACGCGTGGCCAATATTGACGTGGCCAATATTGACGTGGTCAATAATGACGCGTGGCCAATAATGACGTGGCCAATCCACCCCGTGGTCAATCGGGATCGTGGTCAATAATGACGTGGCCAATATTGACGTGGTCAATATTGACGTGGCCAATATTGACGTGGCCAATCAGGACCGTGGCCAATATTGACGTGGGCAAACGGGACGCTCCCGTACATAGAATATACATGATACAAATTTGTGGGGATTGTGTGTTGGTACGGTACCATACTCGAGGCACGGTAGCTAATAAAAATGAGATTCGAGATCTGATTGCGGAGTTGCAAGTGACCTCCTTATATATGCAAGAGAGAATCACTTGACTCCGGAGAAAGAGCTAAGTTGCACCGTCTAGCGGTGATTGCGAGAATTACTCCTTACGCGTGAGCGTACAAGTTTATGTAATAAAGGAAAAATATCTTGCATATGAAATGTACATACATTTAACATTGTGCGCTGTATATACATACTAAATACATTAATGGATATGCACTTTATATACCATAATGTATATTCGAATCATGTATGTGAGATGTATATACATTTAACATTGTACGCTATATATAGATATCAAATACATTAATGGATATACGCTTTATATACTATAATGTATATTCGAATCATGTATGTGAGATGTATATACATTTAACATTGTGCGCTGTATATACATATCAAATACATTAATGGATATACACTTTATATACTATAATGTATATTCGAATCATGTATGTGAGATGTATATACATTCAACATTGTGCGCTGTATATACATATCAAATACATTAATGGATATACACTTTATATACCATAATGTATATACGAATCATGTATGTGAGATGTATATACGTTTAACATACAAGATATTTTTTTCACATTATGGAAAAAAATGCATATACATAGAATATCCGATGTTATATGGGATTGCACAATAATGGCATTAAAGATTGTGCTGAGATAATTCGCCATAACGCAACAGTTTTATCAGAATATAATTCTTAAATAATATTTGTTATAGATTAGACAAATATTGAAACATAAATATTTTGCAATTATTTCAGCATTTAAAACTATTACATTATAATCTTCAATATTTTCACAATATAATGCAGCAATAATAATGTGCAATATTTACAGCATTTAATCTTCAATATTTAATTTAAAATTATTATGAAAAGGTATTACAATGAATTTAATAAATATCGCTTATTCACTAGACATCTAATAAAGATTAAAAAAGAGGCATTTTGTCTGATAGATTAGTTGCATCTGTTGGAGAGTTAAGTATCTCATTGATAGTAATAGCGGTCAGAATCTCTTAAATCATTCCAACATATTATTTTAAAATTTAATTGCGCAAATATTTATTAATGTTTTATAAAAGGTTAATGTTTCTACATTTATTTTCTGAACTATGCCCTCATAATGACGAATTATAAATTTTTTACAATTCTTTTGTTATACAATTTTATAAATCTTTTCCTATTGGGGTAAGTAATTACTAGAATTCATCAACTAATAATGGAAATAATACGAGTGGCCATATTGTCTACAGTGGCCATAATACCACTTTCGCCTCTAATAATATGAGAGATAATATTTTTTTTAAACTATTATTCATTTTTAATTTGTATTTTTTTGTCTAAAATTTTAATAAATATCAAAAGCAAATTAAGTTCTTATTAAATAATTATAGAGCCATTTCCACACCAGAAGTTTCATACGTAATCACAATATTAGCTGATTTCTGGTTCGAGTTTGTTTTGCTCTTTGCAATTTATTAAACTACAATTAAAAAACAATATAAGGTAAGTTTCTTTTTTGTTTAGATTTTTGGGAAATAAATAAATAAACATATATGTATATATTGTACATATATATACATACATATATATATATATATATATACACGTATATATATTATTTTATTGCTAAATTAAGATTTATGTTAATTTGTCAAATTAAAATTTATTTTGATTTTGAATGTTAAATTATAATTACGGATTTTTATTATTAAACTAAATTAAATTTTTCTTATTTTAAATAAAATTAGTATTATAATAAATTTACATTTAACATTGCATTTTATTTTAAAATAATAATTAGAATTATTAAATTACATTTTTTATTAAAACCATTATTAAAATAAAATTTATTTATATTTAGATAATTAAATTATAATTTAATTTATTTTATTTTAATTTTTAAATTATTAAATTATTAAATTTGATTAAAATTGATTTTATTTTGGATTATTAAATTAAAATTGACTTTTTTAAAAATAAAAATTGATTTGGATTTTTTAAAATAAATTTGCACTAATTATTTAAATAAAATTTATTTTTATTTCAATGGTTAAATTATTAAATAATTTTTACTTTAATTTATGAAAAGATGTTTACTTGAATTGTTAATTTAAAAGTGACTGTTCAATTGAAATTGATTACTTTAATTGGTGAAATATTCACTTAAATTGTTGAAAGTGTCTATTAAATTGAAATTGATTTTAAAAGCTGAATTGAAATTGACTTGGTTTGAATTGTTTAATTAAAATTGGCTTTGACTTATATTGATTATAGAATTAATATTAAACCAAATTAAAATTATAACTTTATTTAAAACTGTATTTTAGTATAGCTGTATTTATTATAATTAAATTAAAATTGTTTAAATAATGCCTCGAAGAAAAATAATTCGAACACTTGAAGAAGAAGAGAAATATCAACGTAATAAACGAGAAAGAAAAGCAAAATCTCAAAATGAGAGACGAGAGAAAAAACGAATGATAGCTAAAAAAGATAGTTTATTATCGTTAAATACTAATTTAGTAAATACTAATTTATTACACACAATACGTGAAATAGAAATTGTATCACAAGTGATTGAGACGTCAATTACTAATAATTTTTCTACATTAAAAAAGAGTAATGAAACAACAAATGATATAAAATTATTGAATGTTAAAGAAAATAATGAAATATCACATGATACAATTATAGAAACTGTATCAAACAACCACGTTATTTTTCCTATTGCTAGCACATCAAATAGTGTAATAAATTTAGAAAATAATAGATGTAGGGAATTAACTGTTTTACGTAAAATGTCATCGCAAATTACTATGACTAGCAACGAAATAGTAACATCAGTGTTTCCTAATGTAACTGAAAAAAAACAAACGAGTAAAATGGCAAGAGAAAATTCGAGCTTCAAGAAAAGGATATACGAATATTGATACGTCTCACAATATGCAACTAGAAAATATTATAGAACATTATATAGGAGAGATGAATTTATATTGCGAACATTGTGGTGCAAAACATTTTATTTCGGAAAAGACAATTAATAAAGGTAATTCGTTCAATGATTGTTCTAATCATGGATCTATTGAGTTATATCCTTTACCCCAACCTCCAAAAGAACTTTATGAATTATATACTGGAATTCATTCAAAATCTAAACATTTTTACAATCATATTCGAGGATATAATAATATATTTTCATTCGCGTCGTTTAATGCAAATATGGCTAATCTTAGTGCACAAAGACGTGGACCATATTGTTTTAAAATTCAAGGGCAAATTTATTATCAAATTAATACTGCTTTATATCCTGCACCAAACGAAATGCCAAGTTATGGACAACTTTTTATTGTAGATCAGTGCTTGAGCCTAGTTGCCCTTTTCGAGCCGATTCCCGAACGCGCCGCCTCCTATGCCCTCACTACCGCGCGCGGCCTTGACGGCCGAGCCGCCGATCTCGCCCGTACGCTTTGTCTCAGGAGCAGCTCTGTATAAGAAATAGTGCCCTGCACCACAAAATTCATTAAAATTACTTTAAGTAAATAATTTTTGTTTTTATAAACAAAAAAGTACTAACTTTTTTATTACTAATTTATTTTATGTAGTATAACAATATGTAAAAACATAATATGTAAATTAGAATTTTGACAATAGTTTTCCACATCACCCGTGAGATACTATTATTGATGCGTTTTTTTTTAAGTGGTTTCCCCAGTAGGCCTAATTCACTAAAAGATGAAATATAATATACAGCTTAGCAGGAAAACAAAATTTTATATATTGTAAGATATATAAAAACGACAGGAAAATTAGAAGAATGCCAAGCTATATATTATATTTCATCTTTTAGTGGATTAGGCCTACTGAGAAAACCACTTAAAAAAAGCATCAATAATAATACCTCACGGGTGATGTAAAAATTAAACTATTGTCAAAATTCTAATTTATATATTATGTTTTTACATATTGTTATACTACATATAAAATAAATTAGAAATAAAAAAATTAGTACTTTTTTGTTTATAAAAACAAAAATTATTTACTTAGAGTAATTTTAATGAATTTTGTAGTGCAGGGCACCATTTCTTATACAGAGCTGCTCCTGAGACAATAGGTGCGTTCGGGGAAACACTATTAACGCTACAAACGCTAACGCTATCTGAACTGTTCGTGGAGCCAATAGCGCGGTAGTGATAGCGAGTTCCGTGAACAGCTATAGCGTAGCAAACACTGTTGGGCAGTTGATTAGCCACTGCCAGCAATATTAACAAAATGTTTATATATATATTAATAATTATTTATGTTAACTATGTTACTTAGTATATTTATTATTATTTTTCTTTATATATATATATGATACTTATTTGTTTATATTTATTTTATATTCAATATTTTAATAATTATAAAATGATCATTAAACAATTAAATTTTTCAATGGAAATTGAAATTATTGAAGTTCATAAAATAAAAATTATTAAAGTTATTTACGATCTTATTAAATAAATTTTTTAATTTTTAAATAAATTAAATAATTAATAAGTCCTATACATTACTCTTTAATTAAAATGATTTTATATGTAATAAAATAAAATAATTTAAACAATTTCCTATAAATTTTTATTTTGTTCCATTTTTCTATCTTAATTCAAAATCAAATTAATTATTAATTTATATTTATTTTACATAATAATATTATATGTTTGAAGCTTATGTCTAATATAATTTTTTTATGTAAATTTATGTTCTTTTGCACTATGTCGTATACTGTCGCTCTTGAATTGCATTATTTAAACTAAAATTTTAAAATAATATATGATTACGTTATCAATTTAATTGATAATAATGATACTTAAGTCGTTTACATATTTGCAATTGGTACAGAAAAGGATTGCATTTCAAGACAAACAGTACATGCAGTCTAATGAATCAAAATATAGTATATATTATTATATACATATTTTGATGAAAAATAATATTAAACTCAAAGATCCAGTCTTGATCACCTTGATAAAAATATATTAATGAAATATTTCACAAAAACTTTTTTATTTGATCCCTTTTTATTATTTATTAAGATTTATTAAAATGCATTAAAATTCATTAAAATTTATTAAAAATTAATATTTAACATTTATTAAAATTTATAAAATTTATTTATATAATAAATAACAATGTAATAAAATAAATTTTATGAATTTTAAGAAATTTTAACAAATTTAAATGAGTATATATTAAGGAATTTTAATATATTTTAATAAATTTAATAAATTTTAATGAAATAGATCTCTCTCTCTCTCTCTCTCTCTCAATGAAGAGAGATTTTTAATTAAATATTTTCATTAGGACATATAAACAATTTCTTGTTTTCTTCTTTCAAGATTACGCATAAATTTTCTCTAACCTTAAAAGAGAGATAGCACATGATGTTTAAACAGACAATGGTGGGGATTGAGCCAAACGCTATCCATGCACTACCTCTGAAGCAGTAGCATGGATAGCGCACGTTTATGACGTCAAACGCTACGGACAGTGACGTCATCATAATTTTGATAGCGCTATCCAGCGTCTCCGCGAACAGCGGTAGTGCTACGTAGCGTTAATAGTGAGCTCCCCGAACGCACCCAAAGCGTACGGGCGAGATCGGCGGCTCGGCCGTCAAGGCCGCGCGCGGTAGTGGGGGCATAGGAGGCGGCGCGTTCGGGAATCGGCTCGAAAAGGGCAACTAGGCTCAAGCACTGCCATAGATGAAAACAGGTGGTAGTCGGAAGGAGCAAGGTCTGGTGAGTACGGCGGTTGAGATAATATTTTCCATCCAAGTGCTGCCAGAGTGTTTTTAACCAGTTTTGCTGTGTGACTGGGTGCGTTGTCATGCAGCAAAATCACCTTCCCATGCCTTTGAGCCCATTCTGGTCGTTTTTCGACCAACGCATAATTCAAATTGATCATTTGTTGTCGGTAGCGATCAGTATTAACTGTTTCGCCAGGTTTCAGCTTGCAATTCGGTGTCTTCAAACTTTTTTGGTCGATTTTCATGTTCTTTGTCACTGACATCAAAATCACCACTTCTGAATCGTTTAAACCACCGTTCGCAAGTATCGACAGATAGAGTATGTGCACCGTATGTTTCCACAAGTATTCGATGTGCTTCCGCTGCTTTTTTCTTCTGATTGAATAAGAAAATCAGCACGTGCCGCAAATGCTCTTTGTTCGGCTCAAAACTCGACATGTTTACCACCGAAAAAAAAAATGCTACTAACACTTAAACGTTTAAACAAATATTTTTAGCGTTTTAAAGCTAACTATCATAGCTACAAAATGACATATTGGTTATGACACCAGCATCTATAGGCTTTGTGCTCCATCTCTTGAAAAAAACCCGCATTTTAAAGTTACAGACCTGGTATATATACATATATAAATTTTGTATAATATAATAAAGAGATATTTGATAAAATGATGATGATAATATGTTGATAATGATAATGATGATGATAATGATGATAATGATGATGATTATAATGATGATGATGATGATGATGATGATGATAACATTGACGATGATAATAATGATGACATTGATAACAATAATAATGATGATAAAGATAATGATCACTAATAGTTGTTATTCAAAAAATTAATTTATTTTTTAAAATTTTAATAAATATATTATTTTAAAATTTGCATTAAAAAAACGTTTGTCTTTTTCATACATATTTTGTATTTTAATATTTATAATTTAATAATTTCAAAGAATTTCATTTATATATTTTTATTTTTACGCATAATTTAAATATTGATATACGTAAAATATAATAAATATGTAATTAATAATATATATATATAATTGATATACGTATAATATACATACATTAATTAAATTTTAATAATTTAATTAAAATCAATAAAGTATATATTTTAATAAAATATATTTACATATACTTTAAAAGAAATCGTGTGTGTATTTCTATGCATATATATATATATATATATATATCATAATATATTTATTTTTATAAATATTAAACTATTATAAAATGCCGAAACGCAAAATACAACGTACTTTAGAAGAAAAAGAAGAATTTCAACGACAATGTCGTGAAAAAAAAGCAGAGAATCAGCATTGTCGTCGCCAGATTGTAAAAGTAAGAAATAATATATTAAAATCAGTTGATAACAGAAATTATTGTGTTGCTGGTAAAATACATGATAATCGTATAATAGAATTAAATGTTATTGAAGAACGTTCATCAGATAATGTATTATACGAACAAATTATTTGTACTTCTGGTATAACACATAATAATCATATAATAGAATTAGATGAAGAAATAATAGTTGAACAAAGTTCAATATGCCAGCAGAGTTCTGCTGATTGTCAATCTCGTTATCGTTCACGACAGAGAAATCAACCTCACTTAAATAATAATAATACTATGTCAATTAGTAATGTTGTTGAATATTATATTGGTTCTATGGACGTATCTTGTGTTCATTGCAATGCAAAGCATTTTGCATCTGAAAAAGTATCTAATAAAGGAAACTCATTTCACGATTGTTGCAACCATGGTGCAGTACATTTACAACCATTACCTGAATTTCCTGAATTACTTCGTAATTTATTCGATTGTAGTCATATAAAATCTAATAATTTTTTTCAACATATTCGTAGTTATAATAGTTCGTTTTTATTTGCATCATTTAATGCTAATTTAATTAACTTTAACAATAGACGACCTGGTCCATATTGTTTCAAAATACAAGGACAAATTTATTATCAAATTAATACAGCATTATATGCTGCACAAAATGAAAGTCCTACTTATGGTCAACTTTTTATTGTGAATTCTAATGAAGCTATAGATCATCGTCTTAATCAAAATTCATATTTAGATTATGAAATTGTACAAAACCTTGAACAAATAATGCGAGAATTTAATGTATTTGCTCAATCTTATCAAATGATGGGTGAAGAATTAGAAAATCAACAACGTTTACAAACGGAATCAGGTGAATTATTACCTGAATTACAATTATTATTTACTTTAAAACCAGGTATGAATAGACGTCGATATAATGCTCAAAGAACTAATGAAGTTGCTGCTGTTTTTTGTACTACTGCTGATGGAGAAATTCCAGAGTCATACGTTACAATACGTAATAGAACTAATAAAACTTTACAAAATGTTAGTATTATGGACCCAAATGTTGAACCATGGATATATCCATTGTTTTATCCACATGGTATTTAAGGATGGCACCGTTATTTAACAAAAATAAATAGTAATAGACGAATAACTAGAGGACAGTATATTAAATATCGTATAGCTATTCGTGATGAATTTAATGTTTTTTTATTAGGACGTCGTTTATTTCAGCAATGGCTTGTAGATAGTTATGTAAAAATGGAAAAAGATAGAATTGATTATTGTAAAAATCATCAAAAAGAATTACGTTCCAAAATATACCAAGGATTAAAAGATTATTTACAAACTACGGCGAATAACTTAAATGGACGTATTGGAAAAATGGTTATACTTCCTTCCACATTTATTGGATCGCCGCATAATATGTTACAACATTATCAAGATGCAATGACAATTGTTAGTAAATTAAGCCAGACCTTTTTATTACTATGACTTGCAATCCAAAATAGCGTGAAATCGAGGAAAATCTATTGTCTGGTCAACAAGCTTTTGATAGACCTGATATTTGTGCTCGTGTTTTTAACCTTAAAAAAGATTATTTAATTGATTTAATTGTAAAGCAAAAATTTTTTGGTGAAGTAGCAGCATTTGTATTTGTTATTGAATTTTAAAAACGCGGTTTGCCACATATTCATTTGTTGATTACTTTAAAATACAATTTTAAAATAACAACTCCACCAATTGTTGATAAATATATTTCTGCTGAAATTCCGGATCCTGATGAAAATCGTATTTTACATGATATAGTTATGAAACATATGATTCATGGACCTTGTGGCGATTGGTGTTTAGTAGATGGACGTTATTCGAAACACTTTCCGAAACCATTTCTCAAAGAGACTAGAATGGATGAAAATGCTTATTCTTACTATCGTAGACGAAATAATGGTAGAAATTTTGAACGTCCAGGTGGATATAAAGTTGATAATTGTTATGTTGTTCCATATTGTCCTATTTTATCGATTATATTTAATTGTCATATTAACGTTGAAGTAGTTTCAAGTATTAAATCGGTTAAATATTTGTATAAATATATTTATAAAGGACATGATGTTGCTGCTATAACCATTGAACCAGTAACAGAAAATGTAATTATTGATCATGATGAGATACATAATTATATTGAAACTCGTTATGTTGGATCTGTAGAAGCCATTTGGCGTATTCTTGGTAAAAAATTACAAGATAAAAGTCATACTATAATGCGTTTGCCAGTGCATCTTCCTAATGAATAAAATATTATAATCAAAAATGAAAATATTAACGACGTCATGACATCTGCTTTAAATCAAGTTACTATGTTAATAGATTATTTCTCATTAAACTTAAGAGATGAAGAAGCGAGACAATATTTATATACAGAAATTCCATGCTATTATACATTTAAAAAAGAAAAAATTAATAGTAGAAATATATCACGTTGGGTTAAACGCAAAAATCATTTTAATTGTGTAGGAAGAATATATTCCGTTAGTCCAACACAAACAAAATTATATCATTTGCGATTATTATTACTTACAGTAAAAGGGGCTACAAGTTTTAATGATTTGAAAACTGTAAATGGAGAATTTTGTCAATCATTTTCAGCGGCATGTTTGGCTTTAGGTTTAATTGAAGATGATGATGAATGGAAACGAGCTATGAATGAAGCTGTTGCATGGATGATGCCTCGACAACTTCGTAGATTATTTGTACGTATATTATTACATTGTCAACCATTACATCCTGAAGAGTTGTAGGAAAATTTTAAAGAAGCAATATCTGAGGATTATGTTCGACATTTTGATATGTTACAAGGACAAAGAAAAGCCTATGAACAAATTGGTGCTATGCTTGCTACAGAAGGACAAAGTTTTACAGATTTTCCACAAATGGAACAAATAATTGTAAATAACGAAGATGAGGATTATGTAACATTGGAACAAGCTATGGAAATTGGTAATACACAATATAATCAATTAAATGAACAGCAAAAAGAAATAGTTGATTTAATATTAAACAGATTAGATAATAACAATCATAATAACAATTATTTTTATATTGATGGTCCAGGTGGATCAGGTAAAACATTTATATACACAACTATTTATCATTTAGCTAGAATTAGAAATAAACATGTGTATACAATGGCTTTTACGGGTATTGCAGCGACATTATTACCTACTGAAAAAACAGTTCATAAGACATTTGGTTTACCGGTTCCATTATTTGCTGATTCTTCATCTGCTATTAAAATACAAACTAAAGAAGCTCAATATTTGAAGGAAACTGATATTTTTATTTGGGATGAAGCACCAATGGCACCACAATATGCTTTAGAAATTATGGATAGAACATTGCGTGATATTATGAATAATAATTTTCCCTTTGGCGGAAAAATTGTTTTATTAGGTGGTGACTTTAGACAACTTTTGCCTATTAAATTACATGCTACTCGAAGTAAAATTGTAAATCTTTCTATTAAATTTAGTTTAGTTTGGAAAAATTTTATAAAATTCTCTTTAACACAAAATATGCGAATTCTTCGAGAGGAAATTGAATTTGCAAAGTTTTTGTTAGATATGGGAGATGGCAAATTAAATGATTTAAATGATAATATAGAAATTCTTGAATGTTGTGTAGCGCCTATTAATGTTGATATTGTTGAAGATATATATGGTGATTTAATACGAAAAAAGGAGTTTGACAAAGTAGCTAAATGTGCGATACTTTCTGCAAGAAATGTTGACGTAGATGAAATCAATAAAAAAGTAGTTGAATTATTTGATACAGCTAATGAACGAATTTATACAAGTATAGACAGTGCTATAAATAGTGACAATGGTGACATTAGTGAAGCTTTGTTACCAGAATATTTAAATAGTTTATCTCCATCATCTCTTTCTCCACATGAATTGTGTTTAAAATCAAATTGTATTATTATGTTGATTAGAAATCTTAGTATCAATGAAGGTTTTTGCAATGGAACACGATTAATAATTATAGAACTTGGAGATCATTTATTAAAATGTAAGATTTTAACAGGTGATAAAGCAGGAGATTTGTATTTTTGAATCGTATAACATTATACTGTGAAAATATATATCCTTTTACTTTTTCCAGAAGACAGTTTCCGATAAAATTAGCTTTTGCTATGACAATTAACAAATCGCAAGGACAAACGTTTGATAAAATTGGTTTAGGTCTTTGTAAAGATGTTTTTAATCACGGGCAACTTTATGTTGCTTTTTCACGAGTTCGTTCTTGGCAATTAAGAGTTTACCTTGGTAATCAACAAAATAATAGATTCGTAAAAAATTATGTATATAAGAAAATGTATATTTAACTTTCAATGTTATTTATGATACTATCATTAAATAAATTAATTGCTCAATTTTTATCTATCAAGAAATATACAATTTATAACAGACGGACTATTTTATTGTCCAATCTTTTACAAATTTATAAATTCTAACAATATTGTATATGTATCAAGTAATAAATAATAAAAAACCTGAATATATGGAATGTTTGCGTTTAAAATTACTCTTATATTAAATATTTCATGTAAAAAAAATCAAATACATTTTATACATGTAGATTAACAAAAACTATAGGAATAAATTTATTTAAGAAAAATTCTATTACAAAAATAATTAAAAACGGATACATAATTAAAAAAGAATTAATAAAGACATCATGACTTGACGTAACGATTTCTTTTTTAGTATTTTATTCATTAGCATAAATGTATAACATTAATACTCATATTTACAAAATAATTTTATTTTAATTTTTAAATTTTTTACATTCTCTTTTCTTTCAAATAATTTATAAGAATTTTTGATGATGCAATTATTGATCCAGCAGCCAGAAGACAAAGCAATGCATTCAATATATCATTCGAAACCAAGATATTCCCTGAGTTTTCCTTATTGCTCCTCCAAACTTCGGTATCCGTTAGCATAAATGTATAATATTAATACTCATATTTATAAAATAATTTTATTTTAATTTTTAAATTTTCTACATTCTCTTTTTTTTTTAAATGATTTATAAGAATTTTTGATGATGCAATTATTGATCCAGCAGCTAGAAAACAAAGCAATGCATTTAACATATCCTTCGAAACCAAGATATTCCCAGAGTTATCTTTACTTTATTGCTCTTACTTACTATTTTTGATGATGCAATTATTGATCCAGCAGCTAGAAAACAAAGCAATGCATTTAACATATCCTTCGAAACCAAGATATTCCCAGAGTTATCTTACTTTATTGCTCCTCCAAACTTCAGTATCCGTTAGCATAAATGTATAATATTATTAATACTCATATTTATAAAATATTTTATTTCAATTTTTAAATTTTCTACATTCTCTTTCTTTTTTAACGCGCGCGCGCGCGCGCGCGTGTGTGTGTGTGTGTGTGTGTGTGGTAAATAAATGTGTGTGGTAAATAAACACTATTTTTTATGTAAGTATGTTATGTCTCCGTTTTACAATACATAGTATAATTAAAATTAATAATGATTATGGTGGAAAAAGTGAGAAAATCTGTTTAAAAAATAATAAAATCCGTATAATCCATAAAATGTTTTTATTTTTTATTTAATTCTTTTTTATATACGAACTTAAGTTATTTGTACTTGATGAACTTTTGATCAATAAAAATTATTAAATTTCTTGCGTGTATTTTAACTTATAATATTATTTTAATTGAATTTAAAAACTTAGAAATAATAATATTACGTAAAAACTTATCCATATTATAATAATACAATAATATCAACTTTAAAACTTTTTAAATTGTCACATTGTTCAAATTTTATATTTTATATTGAATTTCGTTTCTTTTCTATCTGTAAAATATATTATAATAAATTAAGTTATACATAATATCATTATATTAATTAAATAAATTACTTTAGGTAAAGTTTCCGACATTTTTCTTTTTTGAGGAATTTGAACGCCTTTTAATAATTTTGATAAGTTCATGCGACCCGTTAATTTTCGAATATCATTTGTATCATTTACCAGTAAATATACTGGATCACCTATAAAAATATGGCTAAATAATAATTAATAGTTATATTAATAGGGAGTTATTATGGATAAATAGTAACACGAAATAAAATATAAGTGTAAAATACAAATATAAAATATACAATTTTGTTAAAACAATTTAAAATAACAGATATTATTATAATAATAAAATAATTTAATAAATATTTAAAATATTATTAAAGCTATATAGTTAAATATATTATTCATCACAAAATACTAATACTAAACATAAATACTTGTCGTTTGAACAGTTCCAATTATCTCTATCTTGTCTCTTTTCTGAATTCCAAATTTATTATATTCCTGTTTGTCAAAATTTATAATATGGACTTCTATTTTATATGTTCCATCTGTTATTGAAGCATATGCAATTATTTTATTTTGTTTATTATCATGTGATTCCGAAAAATTTGTTTTAATGTAAGCTTGCAAAACTGTAAAATATGCATATGTAAATATAAATTTGCATATATATTTATGTATAAATTCCAAATTGCATAAATTATATTTTTATTTGAAAAACACACACACACACATATATATATATGTGTATTAAAATATTATGTATATTAAAGCGTACTAATGCGTTGAGTTGTATTTAATATTTCATTTAATTTGACTGGTATTGGTTTATCCTGAGAATTTGGAGTGGGTTCATATTTCCCCAAATTAGATATCACAGTATTTTTGCGTATTAGCAATTCGTAGGAAACGTTACCATTATTAAAAGATGCTATTTTAGGAATTCTGGCTTGTACACCATCCAGATGAACAATCTCCATTAAAATCATTAAATTAAATGTTAATAATATTATTAATGTTATTTTAAAATTACATTATATTTAAAGTTATTAAGTAAAAATATAAAAGTAAAGACAAAGAAATAGAGAAAGTATAGAATAAGGTATAGGTATTTTTGTAGGATTTTTCAAGTAATTCCAAGTAAAGTGAAAAAATTGTTATACATTATTTTTTTTAATATTTACATGGTTTGGTATAATATATGGAATTATTCTGTCAATGTCATCATTCCACGAAACAATTTGTATTCGTCTCCCACTGCTATTATTTAAGAAAAATTTTAAAATTTTATATTGTTGGTTGTTCCCGACAATTCTGGGAGATTCGATCCCATCAATATAACCGATTATTTCACTAAAAAAAGTTTAAGATTGTGCATCAATATATATATTTTAAATACAGTCATCAACAGAGATTGGCTTGATGTTTTTCATCTCTAAGCGTGTATTAATATCCGAGTAATGAAGTACGATTGTTGAAAATGTTATTTATTTATATATAATAAAATCTTATTAACAAAATAAAATAATTATATTTAAAAACTTACACTGTCGAATCAAAAATCTGAATTGCATCCAATTCTTCATTTTTTGTTAATAATTCGGTAGGGTCAATTTTTTCTAATTCTCTTTCAAGATTTGCCAGTTCCGTTTCAAAATTTGACATTTTTAATTAAAATTCTGTGCAAAATATAATTATAATAATTAAATTAACAATTAAATTTTAAGAGAAATGACGAAAACGAAAGAAAATAAGATAAAGAGTACACGAGAAAGAGAGAGAGAGAGGGGGGGGGAGAGAGAGAGAGAGAAAGAGAGAGAGAGAGAGAGAGAGAGAGCGCGCGCGCGCGCGCGCGCGCGCGCGCGCGCGTGTGTGTGTGTGTGTGTGTGTGTGTGTGTGTGTGTGTGTGTGTGTGTGTGTGTGTGTGGACGCGCGCGCATGTGCATGTGCAAAAGTAAGCAAAGGAGAGCAAGAACAAAAAGTGCGAGTGTGAAAAAGCATAATAGCGTGAAAGCAAAAAGAAGTTAAAAGAGAAAGCAAAAAAGAAGTGTATAGTGAGTATAGTATAGAAGAATATTATTGAAATAAAGATGTTTAAAATGGTCTAAAGCAGGATAAAATTAAGTGAGCATAAAAGATTAAAATTGTAAAAAGAAATTACTTTTATTAGAAAATTATATAGAATTTTGTTCCCTTTTTTATCCTTTTTTCTTTTGCTTTTTTATTTTTATTTACTTTATATTTTTATTATTACCTTTTTGTATTGCTTTCAGATTTTATATGTACTTTCTTAAACTTTTTTAAACTCCGTAATGTATTATCAAACACATTGGAAATAACAAACGAAAGTTATTAACTACCATTGAAAATGAATATTGAAACAAAATGAATATTGGAATTTTAAATATTTAATCGATTTGTTAAATCAATTTTTTAATCGATTCTTTTTAATAATTTAAGAGATAGGAATAAACACTGATATGAGTTATTAGAAATAGACTAAAAAAAGTATTAATATTATATAGATAAATATTAATATTATATAGATAATTACGCAAGATTGAGAACAAGAAAATGCGTGATTGAAAGAGAGAAAAAGGATAGAAATAAAATTTAATCATTTTTTGTCGAAAAGGTAATATTTATAATTATAATATTATAATATTTACATATTTACATAGAATTTTTAACAACTATTTACGCTCATTTCTCGTCTCTAATACATTTTTCATTTATTTTGTACCTATATCAATCTCTGATAACATTTTACTAATAGAGAAATTTTGTTAGCATTTTTGTAAATAATTTTTATACAGTTGTAAAATTCATCATTTTAAGATAGATTTTCCAGAGAAATAACCATCAAATCGACATCAATTTGATTTAATCAATGCAATTTATATCAATTCTCTCTTAATTTGATATCAATTTAATGGGTTATTTTTCACTGAGTTATGCGTGTTACTGTGAAATTGGCACCGCAAGTTTTCATAAGAGTTCTACTTGCACCCCAAGTAGTTCTAGAGTTGCTGATAAATTTCAGAAATAGTTCCGTTGATTTAGTTAAAAAAATGAAATTTTAAAAAATGAGGTCCTAACTTCCCGTGGCACCTCATTAATAAAAATTGAACGTTTTAACAGCAGTTCTACTTGCACCCGCAATAGTTCTAGAGTTCCTGATAGATTTTAACAATAGTTCTGTACATTAAATATATTTAAGCAATTTTTTAATTTGGCTGTTGGCACCGCACCACAAGAGTAAAGTACCACTGTCTGGCGAGTTCCAGCCAACTTTATGGCATTTTCTAACAATTCTGCAATAATGTTTCAAAGCTTTTTGTAGGTTTTGTCGACAGTTCCGGTCTTTAAGCATTTTTAAACAATTTTTTTATTAGACGGCTGGCACCGTATTAAAAGAGTAAACTACCTTTTTATAGCGAGTTCCAGACGAGTACATAGGATTCTCCATAACAATATATTTCTACAATAGTTCCAAAGCTTTTTGCAAGTTTCGTCCACAGTTCAGGTCTTTATGCATTTTTAAACAATTTTTTATTTGATTCTGGCTCGCACTATTAGATATGAATACTACGTTATTGTATTTAAACTTCAGCCAATTTTATGGTATCTAATATGTATGTGTTAGTAATGTAATTGACATTTTTTAAATGTTAGAGTTGGGTTAATTAATCTATTTTTTTAACTAACAAGGGAACCTCGCGAACCCGAATATTCAGATTTTAATGAAACTTGGCATAAATGTAGAGGGGGTAAATACATGAATTTAGGAATTTTTAGTTGGTGCTTATAAACGGTTTGAAGGGGTGAAACCACCTTTCAAAGTTGAGACGTTTTTGCGTTTTCTCGATATATCTCGCAAACTAAACAAAATATAAAAAAATGTTTCATACAAAAGTCTTAAAGTATAAATATCCCTATTTAACTGTGCTATTTATTTTTTCAGAAAAAATTTATTTTTCAAAGTTTTTTTTTGAAAAAAAATTTTTTTTTAAATAATAAATAGCACAGTTAAATAGGGATATTTATACTGTAAGACTTTTGTATGAAACATTTTTTTATATTTTGTTTAGTTTGCGAGATATATCGAGAAAACGCAAAAATGTCTCATCTTTGAAGGGTGGTTTCACTCCTTTAAACTGTTTATAAGCACTAACTAAAAATTTCTAAATTCATGTATTTACCCCCTCTACATTTATGCCAAGTTTCATTAAAATCAAAATTTTCGGGTTCGCGAGGTTTTCTTGTAAGTTAATGAAATTTAATTAATTATAAAATTAATTCTATTATGTTAAAAGTTACGTAAATATATACTAATTCTATTAAATTTACGTTAAGATTAATTTGTTTCTAGTTAAAAAAAAGTTAATTTTGAGAAACTTTTTTATATTAAATTAAAATATGATTTGTTTAAGTTAAATTACCAACATAATTACAGTATTGATCGTCAAATATATTTAATTTTAATATAATATTTTATTTGTAAATTAACTTACAATGTCGCTCTATTGTTAACCAGTAATTCATGACATGTATAAATACTTATCGTGAGAGGTTTAGAAAGAGGTTACGTATAAATACAATTGTTTGTCAAACGAACTGTCGACAAAACCTACAAAAAGCATTGGAACTATTGCAGAAATATATTGGAGAATGCTATGTAGTTGTCTGGAACTCGCTATAAAATGGTAGTTTACTCTTGTAGTGCGGTGCCAGCCGTCTAATAAACAAATTGTTTAATAACGCTTAAAGACCGGAACTGTTGACGAAATCTGCAAAAGCTTTGGAATTATTGCAGAACTGTTAGAAAAGGCCATAGAGTTGGCCGAAATTCGCTAGACAGGGGTACTTTACTCTTGTGGTGCGGTGCCAACAGCCAAATTAAAAGATTGTTTAAATATATTTAATGTACGGAACTATTGCTAAAATTTATCGGGAACTTTAGAACTATTGCGGGTGCAAGTAGAACACTACAGATGCTGTTAAAACGTTCAATTTTTATTAATGAGGTGCCAGGAAAAATAGCACCTCATTTTTTTAATTTCATTTTTTTTAACTAAATCAACGGAACTATTTCTGAAACTTATCAGGACCTCTAGAACTATTTGGGGTGCAAGTAGAACTGTCATGAAAACTTGCGGTGCCAACTTCACAGTGACTGACACAGTGGGTCGTGCTATAGCTAAAGCGGCTCAGCGCTTCTTTTAGTGCGCTCTCTTTCGTACAAATTGAAAAATTCGCATTTCGTTTATCCATTCGAGATATCCAAAAACTATAATTTTATGACTTTTGTTCACCTTCATTTTACTGTTCTTTTAAATTTTATTTTCTTTATATTAAATAATTTTCCTCATCTTTTTGTGCATATAAATATTTAGTACACAATATCATGTTTTTTGTTTAAAAAAAACAGTTATGTGATCTTTTTATATCAATAGATCCTTTTTATTATTTTGTACTGATCTTCTTTACTGTCTTTTTCTTTTCCTTACATAATAAATAAATTCCTTTATTATTTTGTGCAAAAAAGTATTGAGATAAAGTAATCAAAAAGTAAATATTTTACAAAATATTTTATAGCTTAGTGTTTTGTATAATAAGAAATATTTTGGAACATACAAATTACAAAATATTTTCTAAAATATTCATTTTTTATCATTTTATTTTAATAATTTATATTATGCGCAAAATAAAAAAGAAATCAATTGATATAAGAAAACCACATAGCTGTTTTTACAAAAAACTATGATATTTTGTGCATATAAATATTTGTTAAAATATTACGTTTTTTTTTTGTAAAAACAGTTATGTGGTCTTTTTATGCCAATAGATTCTTCTTATTATTTTATGTATAATATCATTACAATAAAACGATAAAAAATGAATATTTTACGAAATATTTTATAATTTTTATAAAACATTTCTTGTTATGCAAAAAACTAAACTATAAAATATTTTGTAAAATATTCATTTTTTATTATTTTATTGTAATAATATTATGTATAAAACAATAAAAACAATCTATTTTTATAAAAAGACCACATAACTGTTTTTTATAAAAAAGTATGATATTCTAACAAATATTTATATGCACAAAATGTCATGGTTTTTTATTCTTTTTCTTATTTTGTGCATATTATTAAAATAAAATGATAAAAAATAAATATTTTACAAAATTTTCATAATTTATTTATAAAATTTTCTCTATTATACAGAAAACGATGTTTTTTTTTTTTTAATATATAAATGGAGAAAAAGAAAGAGAGAGAGAGAGAGAGAGAGAGAGAGAGAGAGAGAAAGGGAGAAAAAGAAGAAAAACAAATATAAAACCAGGTAATGATGTCAAAAATATACGTAGTTATTTTTAAAAAATCATATTTATATAAAAAACATAATTATTAATATCATGTTTTTTGTAAAAACAGTTTTGTGATTTTTTGTATTAATTGATTTTTTTTCTTATTTTATGCATAATATTATTAAAATAAAATGAATATTTTACAAAATATTTCATAGTTTTTTCATAGTTTTTTTTTTACATAAAAGGAAATATTTCATACAAATTATAAAGTGTTTTGTAAAATATTTATTTTTTATTATTTTATTTTAATAATATTATGCACAAAAGAGAAAGGATCAATTGGTATAAAAAAACCACATAACTGTTTTTACAAAAAACATAATATTATGTAATATTTATATGCACAAAACATCATGGTTTTTTTCTTGTTAGAACACTTACGTGGTTTTCTTATACCAATTGATTCTTTCTCTTATTTTGTGCACATTATTAAAATAAAATCATAAAAAGTGAACATTTTACAAAATATTTCATAGTTTCATTTTTTGCAAAAAGAAAACATTTTATATAAATTATTTTTAAGTATTTAGTAAAATATTTATTTTTCGTCATTTTATTTTAATCCTTTTCTAAAAAAGATATGTTATTTATTTATCGAATGTATCGAAGTCATCTCGAAAGTCTCGAAGAATTGTTGCCTTTAATCCGCGATGCTGATTGGTTCTTTCGCTGATCATTGAGCCGCATGCTTCGTAGTGTTTGACAGTTGTGTTTGACAGTTGTGTTTTCAAATCAAAATTGGTTATATCAAAAGTGTGTAAGTAATAAGGTAAGTAATAAAGAGATATATTAAGTAATAATATAATCTCTCTCTCTCGGAAATAACAATAATATCTTTAAAATTTTATAATCTTTTAGAAAAAAAGAAGGAAAGGAAATAGATTGATAGGAGAAAGAGAGAGTTTCGACTTTTGTAGAAAGAAGAAGCAGAAAAGAAAACAGAAGGTGAAACAGCGACTTCTATAGAAAGAAGGAGCGGAAAAAGAGAGAGAGAGAAAAAGAGAGTGTAAGAAAGAAGAAAAAGAAAAGTGTTAGAGCATTAACAGTAAATATTATTGTATTGAGTATTTTATGTAGTTAGCAGCTCGCAATTACATATATTATTGGCTATATTCTTTTCTGTGTGTGTATATTTGTGCGTGCGCGCGCGCGTGTGTGTGTGTGTAAAATTATGTAAATTTATAAATAATTACATAATATTATATAAAAATATATTTTATTAAAAATTATTATTTACTTAATTCTTTTAACTTTTTTAAAATAAATACATACATATATATGTGTGTGTGTGTATTTATAAAAAAAAGTTTAAAAAAAATATGTAAATAATTTTTATTAAAATATGTTTTTATATAATATTATGTAATTATTTATAAACTTACACTTACACGTTTTTTATTCAAAATTGCAGAAGATAGAGGATAGATATAGACAACATAAAAATATGATTAATAATTTGTGTTGAGAGAGAAAGAGAGAAAGAGAGAGAGGGAGAAAAGGAGAGTGAAAGAGCGTGAGATAAAAAAAATAAAAAATAAAATTTAAAATAATTAAGTAAATAATAATTTTTTATAAAAATGTTTTTATATAATATTATGTAATTATTTATAAAATTATACTTGCACGTTTTTTATTCAAAATTGCAGAAGATAAAGGATAGAGGATTAAAGAAAGAGAAAAAGATAAAGAAAGGAGAGAAAAAAAGAAAAGAGAGAAAAGATTCAAAAAGCATAATTCTTTTAAATTAATAAACATTAAGACATTTCATAAAAAAGCGGAGAGAAAAAAGGAAGAAAGACGAGATAGGTATTTAATAATTGTTTAAAAAGCTGTAAAGCTTGTTTTGTCAAAATTTTGAATTTTTAATGACTTAATTGCGTTTTTATTTTTAACATATATAAATGTTTTTATTTAAGGTTAAAGAAAATAAACATTATATTAAAAAAAGAAAAAAAGAAATAGAGGAAGCAGAGAGTAAGAAAAGAAAAAAAGAAATATTAAAGAGGTATATACAGAAAATAGAAATAAAAATTTACATAATATTAATGAATGTCAGGGGTAGAAAATCAATATATCATTTGGTTGTAATTAACATTGACTCCAAACTGGTAGATATATTGATTTTCTTATAGCTGTTTCAAAATCAATTAATATAGCTGATACGGACGTAAAACCATATATACACTGCAAAAAAATGTAATGTATCCAATGAGATATGTAGTTAAGGACTGCCTACTCAATGCAATACTATATGTTATATTAGCACTTAACAAATCAAACTTTCACCTAGGGATTCTCAAAGTAGAGTCTTTGCCCTTTAATTTAAAAAAAGTACATGTAATTTAGATGATTTTTCGCAAAGTTGCATCACTTTGAAGATTGCCTAAAAATCGGTCAAAACTTTTGTCTCGTTTTCTTTTGCGCCAGTGTTTATATAGATATTTATAAAAAATAAAAAGTTTAAAAAAATTGCAAGAATTAAGTGATAGGTAGAAGAAGAAGAGAAAGAGAGAGAGAGAGAGAGAGAGAGAGAGAAAGAAAGAGAGAGAGAGAGAGAGAGAGAAGGAAAAAGAGAGAGAGAGAGAGAGAGAGAGAAATTAAGTAAATTTGAAGATCTTATTAAGAGAGAAAAAGAGAGAGAGAGTGCGAGATTTCGGAAAGGTAACATTTGCGTTTTAAATATTTTGAAAAAAAGGAATCTTAAACTCTTAATTCTCATTTCTTATTAATTATCATTCTCAATAATGATCAATTTTTATTAATTATTATTATTCTCATTAAATATCATTTGCGTTTTAATTATTTTGACATTTTGTGTATTTTAATAGAAGAAAAGGAATGAGATTAAAGAGAAAGAATTGAGATCGAGAGAGTTTAAAAAAGAAATCCAGAAAGTGAAAGTGTTGAAATTTGATTGAAAATTATCAGGTAACATTACGTATAATATTATAAATTTTAATTTATTTAAAAATTTAAATTTAATGTTGTATTATTAAGGCATAAGATTTAAAAAATTTAATTTTAAAGTTGTTGGATGCTTGTTGTCAGAAGTTGTTGAAATGGTCAGAGAGCGATAGTGAGTTTTATCGAAAGAGATTAGAAAAGGAAAAAGATTAGATGAAAGGAAATTATAATTGAGAGAGATTAAACAAGAAAGCCAGAAAGTAAAAGTTTTGAAATTTTATTGAAAATTAACAGTAACGTTACATATAATATATTATAATTTTTAATTTATTTAAAGGGGATTAAGTATGGAGGTAAAGTGTGTAAGAGTGATATTAAGAAACATGCAAATATAATATAATTAATAATTTGTGTTTAGAGAGAGAGAGAGAGAGAGAGAGAGAGAGAGAGAGAGAGAGAGAGAGAGGTGGGGAGGAGGGGGGAGAATAAGAGAGCGTGAGAGATATAGAAGAGGATTAAATAAAAAAGTAAAGTGTGTAAGAGTAATATTGAACAATATGAAAATAATATAATTAATATAATTAATAATATAATTAATAATTTAGAGAGGGGGAAAGGGAGAATGAGGGAGCGTGAGATAGAGAAGGGCATTAAATATGATAAAGTGTGTGAGAGTAATATTACAGAAGAAGAATAAGTGCAATGTTCAATATAAAAATGCTAAGTGGCGCGCGCGAAGCGCGCGCAATGTTGTGTTCTAGTATTATAAAAAAACCACATAACTGTTTTTACAAAAAAACATGATGTGTATTAAGTATTATATTATAAATATATTTTTTATATAAATGACTTTTTTGTAAAAACAGCTATGCATTTTTTTATATCATTACCTGATTTTGTATTTGTTTTTCTTTCTTCTTTCTTTTTCTTTCTCTCTCTTTATTTCTCTCTGTATTTATCTCTGAAAAACTTAGTATTGTGTAATAAATATTATGTCATAAATAATTATGTTTTTCATATAAATAATATTAAAAGATAAGTATGTATTTTCTTCATATCATTACCTGGATTTATATTTCTTTTCTTCTTTCTTTTCCCGTCCCTCTCTCCTTCTCTCTCTCGCTCTCTATTTATCAATCTATTTCCATCTTTTTCTTGTCTATTTTTCGATTACAAATATATAATCCTAGAATTTACACACATACACACACACACACACATATGTTATATAAATTGTTAAGAAATAGTTAAATATCATAATTGGATTATATAAATTACAACTTACTTGATCGACTCTTTTCACCAAATTTGACAGCTGTCAAAATTCAATCGCAATGACAGCTACTCTCGACTAAACTGTCAAACCACGACTCTCGCACACGAAGCGAGTCAAGCGCGATACAGCCAATCGCGATCGGAATAAAGCGGCAACAATGCAATCGCGATTAGCAGGCAACTTTAGGGTTACATGGCTATTTTATAAGAGGAAAATAAAGGAGGAAGGAGGAAAGGAGGATAGCATTAACGGTGAACGCGGAGCAAAGAAATAGACGAAGGGTTTATTAAATGGTTACATGGGGAAAACAGAGATACTTGAAATTGTAAGAGGATAAAGAATAACGTGGGAGAGAGTGGGGGTGGAACATCTTCGGGTTTTAAAGAACTGATCTAGGAATAAGTAAGAGAAGCAGGAGGAGCGGGGACGTTTCGAGGATCACACGGGAGTTCCTCGAGATTGTGGGATGGCGTAGGGATAACTTGAGGATTGCACGAGGGTTCCTCAAGGTTGTGAGATGGTGACGGGATATCTGAGGATCACACAAGGTTCCTCAGGGTTGTGAGATGGTGTCGGGAACTTGAGATTTGCACACGGGAGTCTCAAATTTGTATGAGTGTGAGGGAATTATTTATAAATAATAGGAGGGTGTCTTAAAGAATTAAAACGGAAGGGAGTAGATAAGTAACGTAAAAACAAAGAAAGAAATTGTGATAGTGGGACTTACTCATTACTGGTTCTCGAACAAATTCGTCGGAATCGAAGGGTTTTCTTGACCGGATAGAACGGCATTAAAGTTTACTTGTGCACTGATTCTACATGATTACTAACTAACTGACTAACTCTCTTACTCGTTACTGCGAATCGAACTGCAAACTCTTGAACTGTACTGCACACTTCTTCAAGATTTGGTTTTATATATATATACAGAGTCTTACAGAGGGAGGATCCAGATGTAGGTGGTTCAAATATTCTAACTGGCAGGACTCTTTTTCAGGATTGTGTGGTGGGTGAATTCTAAGGTTTCTTATTGGAGAATAGTTTTTCCTTTTTGCCCAATCATACGTTGAGTAATCGTTGAAAGTTTCTCTGTTTCCTCCCATATTCTTTCAATTTTATCGAAGGGATCCGACTTATCGCGTAGGTTATCTTCCCTTTGGGTTTAAGAGATAAATAATTTTTTTTATCGTGCTAGACGTGCTACGGTATGATTTGCAGATGCAAGAAACGGTTATTTATTTTTTGCTTATGTTTAGATACTTTATTTTTTGTGAGGAAACTTTACTTAGATCCCATGTTTGTTTTTGAATTTCTATCTTCAGAATTTATTATTTGTTGACTCAATATTCAAAAGAGTCGGAATTATCAACTTGGTCGTTTCGTCCATCCATGTTTGTCATCACGGTTTTAACAGACTAATCCTAGACGCATAAAAAATTATCGGAGATCGTTGAAACGGAATTTCTTTTGTAAATTATTTGTTTCTCTGACAAAGGGAAATCGTGGAGTCTGCCGGAGGTAACAGTGTTAAATGATAAGATAATAAAAATAATAAACATTTTTCGAACGAGCGAGCAAAAGAGAAAGAGAGAGAGAGAAGAGAGAGAGAGAGAGAGAGAGAGAGAGATCGTAAAATTTAATCATTGCCTTATTTTATCCTGAATATTCACCTAATGTAATATATTCTTACAGACTTATTAGAATAATGTGAACAATATTTTAATCCGATGATGCATATCTTTATTAAGACAAAACGGGAAATAGCTGAGTTAAAAATCAAATTAATTTTTTACTATGTATTAAATTAAATTAAATTATATATTGAATATACACTGGCGCAAAAAAAACGAAACAAAATTTTTGACCGATTTTTAGGCAATCTTCAAAGTGATGCAACTTTGCGAAAAATCATCCAAATTACATGTACTTTTTTTTAAATTAAAGGGCAAAGACTCTACTTTGAGAATCCCTAGCGAAAGTTTGATTTGTTAAGTGCAAACCTTTTGTATCGACTTGCCGTCAGTTTGTTGAATTCTAATGTAGAATTTTACATGATAACAAACTGACGGCAAGTTATCAACATGCATGCACAATTGCTGTCAATGTGACAAGTTTATTATTCTTCAATGCATGCACTTATAATTTTATAAACTCATGAAGGTTATTTGCTCTCCTGATGTTAACTTCGTTCCACGTTAAATTACAATGACAGCAAATTGTGGGCAAGTTCACAACATGCAGTGTATTAATTTGCCCGATATGCTTAATCTCGCTTGGCTATCTGGGTAGTTACGAACCTGTTCCCACACGAAAAATGACAGAATATATTCACCTCTCTGTCGATTCTCCCCGCGCGCGTCGCGATGCACCAAGCCCCCTCCATTAATACAAGCTCTATGGCCTTATGGCTCCTGTAACAACATAAGTATTGTTCGTTTTGTCTGTTCTGGGTCTACTCGGAGCAAACCCAAGCAGACCAACGCACTCTAATAAGTTGGCGTCATCGGAATCAACTTATTATAGCGTTTTCGATTTGCTGACTCGACTCGACTCCGAGTCAATGGTTTGTTCTTTTTCACTGCAAAAAAGTGATAAACTGTGCAAGAAATGAAGATAAAAGGAACAGACCACTGACCCGGAGTCGGGTTGAGTCAACAAATCAAAAACGCTATTAGAGTGCATTGGTCTGCTTGGGTTTGCTCCGAGTAGACCCAGAACAGACAAAACCAGAGAGGAACTTGAGAGTGGCCACTGCGGCTTTTTTCGTGTGACCGATATTTGTCTAGCGCCAAACGTGGATGTAAAACCCGTTTTACATTAATCGCAAACAGCCAGTTGCAACTTGCGACATCCAAAGCGCTTAGTTTCTAGTTAAAGCTTGACAGTCATTAGGTGTTGCAAATTGCAACTGGCGACTACGATTAATGTAGAACGAACTTTACATCCACGTTTGGCGCTGATGCTAGTCAAATAGCGGTCTGTTACGTGCCTAGACACGTTAAAAATTCTCTTCTTTAAACTATTTCTATCTAATCACCCTGTACAAACTATGTCTTAAAACTATCCCGATATATCATACCAGATTCTTACTTATTGATAACCTTTTCTATCTACGGTCTTTTTAAACTTAATATTTGTCTGTTTCCTCGTCCTGTAAACATCCTGCATCCCACCCAAACTATTCTTTATGACATAGATATCAATTATCAAATTTTCTTCTTTTTAAGAAATCAACCAGTAGCTATTTCCGCTTTACAAGCACTTCCTATGATTGGGCGATGCTAACTTATTCCGACTTTAATATAAGGATCCCTCTCGATGATTAGAGTCAGTCTCTGTACTAAACCACTAGAAGTTAGACAAAAGTCTGTAAAACGTTAGAATAAACACTTTAAAATACCAGTGCGATCCATCTCTCACATTACGTGCATCTCACACGTAACAATTGGTGGCAGCGGTTAACCAGTTGTCCTGAAGAAAGGCCTCCATCAGCATTTTGTTTTATTGCTCATGCAAGCATAAAAGTTCCAGGAAGGCGCAAACTAAGGACACACAAAACACAAAGGATTAAGTCGAGAAAACCTCACAAATACTGTGGTAAAAGACGATCCTTGACAATTGGCTATAATCTGCATAATTCGACAATTTGGTCTCACTGATAAAACCTCCTGGCGGACTACGGTCCAGCATCCGAGGAAAAAAGTAGAGGAGCTGAAACGTCGGAGCAGCACGAAAGCCGAAAAGTGGGAGGAAAAGCACGAGGTATCCAGCATCTTCTTGAGACGACGGCGACGAGACTCCGTGGACAGCTAGCACGTAAAAAGGCTCATCAAATCATCGGACAACATCCTGGACCAACATCAAAACACCATACGGACAATGTTATATATTGTACTACTATTGTAAATCTTTATGAATTACCGAAGTCCTAGCGTACATTATAATTCAGATAGTTCGGGCGAAAATAGTTTAGTAGACAATTTTGAATCCGATCACATATCCTTAACGTTAATCATGAACAACCAAGCGTCGGCACCGATAAACCTTCACAGCGAAAGTCACTTAAATAAGGACCAACAAAGTTGAAGATCCTCGATTTCGACAGGTAATAGTTATTTTTCTGTTCGCCATAGCTTAAATCTCTTGCCAATCTTTAATGGTAAAAATATTCCGGTTTACCAATTTACATCCGATTGTAAAAGAGTTTTAGAATTAGTAGAGCCAAAAAAAAGATTATTTTTTTTAGAGCGATCCTTCAAACAAAATTAACGAGCGATGTCGCGTTAGTTAGATCCGTATACACAATAACAAATTTTGAAGAATTATGTGAGGCATTGATAAAAGAATTTAGAAATTACTTAACGTTTGAACATTGGGAATTAGAAAGGGAGCGTCCTAGATGCGCACAGTAATAAACGGACACAGCAGGCTGAGTGAAACGGACACACTAACAAACGGACACAGACCAAACGGACACAGTAATAAACGGACACAGTAACGAACGGACAAAGTAACAAACGGACACAGACCAAATGCGCACAGAGCGAAACGGACACAGTAACAAACGGACACAGACCAAATGCGCACAGAGCGAAACGGACACAGTGCGAAACGGACACAGACCAAATGCGCACGGACCAAATGCACACGGACCAAATGCGCACACTGCACATGCGCACACTGCACGTGCGCACGGACCAAATGCAATCCATGTACATTGCAAGCAGAGTAAAGTCCACATAGGTTAGCGACTTGGACGGGGGGGGGTGCGGGAGGGGGCCGAAGGCCCCCCTTGCACCCCCCCCCCGTGTGTGTGTGTGTGTGTGTGTGTGTGTGTGTGTGTGTGTGTGTGTGTGTGTGTGTGCGTGTAAAGCATTCACTGCATCACATGGGTTTGCGACTTTACGTGTATGCATTTGGTCCGTGCGCATGTGCAGTGTGCGCATTTGGTCTGTGTCCGTTTCGCTCTGTGCGCATTTGGTCTGTGTCCGTTTCGCACTGTGTCCGTTTCGCTCTGTGCGCATTTGGTCTGTGTCCGTTTGTTACTGTGTCCATTTCGCACTGTGTCCGTTTGTTACTGTGTCCGTTTCGCACTGTGTCCGTTTATTACTGTGTCCGTTTGTTACTGTGTCCGTTTCACTCAGCTTGCTGTGTCCGTTTATTACTGTGCGCATCTGGGACTCACTCATTAGAAATAAATAATCTTAGACAAAACAGAGATGAATCTATTGAAAAATACGTCACTAAAGTTAGGAAATTAAATTCAGATATGATTATCGCAATATCTAATTACCCTGACCAGGCAGCAAGAGCAGCATTAAGAGTTTTCGCAACCAACAAATTAATAGATCACTTTTTAGGCGGGTTACATAGAAGCATCGGACAAGATCTTCTAGCGTAAAAGTTTAACACTTTGGAAGACGCAATAGAAGGGACTATAAGATTTATTAAAAAATCACAAAATCACGCAGAAAGATTTAAAGTAAATAATTTTAATAAACCAGGCTATGTAACTTGTAATTATTGCAAAAAAATAGGCCATTACGAAAGTGAATGTAGAAAAAAGGCTTTTTATACACAAAATAAAAACGCAGATCAAAATTTTCAATACAATAATCATCATAATGGACGTGAGTCTGTGCAAAATTTCGATAGTTCGAAAAATAAATTTAATGATAATACTCAAGCTAATAGATATCAAGCAAATAATGGACAAAATTATAATTATCATTACAATTCAAATAATTCATCAAATAATTATTGTCAAAATAATAGCCAACCTAATTTAAACTATCAAGGCCAAGCGAAGAGCGCGCAACGCCAAGGCCAATCATCCAGTCGCGCAAATCCGATTCACCTGATAGAACCAGCGTCCGAACATACACAATCCGAACAAGTTCTCGAAATGTCATTTCCATCCCCTTCGACGAACTTAGAAATCCAACAGACAGATTCTTGTTAGACACGGGAGCTGATATAAATATCATAAAAGCAAACGCTTTACTCCGCGACACTTTAGTATATCAACACAGAAAGGTAGAAATACAGGGCATCACGGAAGAAAAACAACAAACGCTTGGAACCGCGTATTTAAATTCAGAAAATGGCACTCACGAATTTCATGTAGTCTCAAATAATTTTCCACTAAAGGAACAAGGCATAATAGGCTCAACCTTCTTACGCCTCGAAAACGCGAAAATAGATTTTGAAAAACAAATAGTTACAATCCGGAATAATAAAGTATACTCGTTGGAATACAGTAATTTAATAACTGTGCCAGCTAGAAGCATGTATCCGTGTGTAATTAAAACTAAGCAAAGTAATATCGATAACGGACGGATAAATCGACAGGAAATAACACAGGGCGTCTTTCTTATGGATAGCGTTGTGAAAGTAAACAATGGTAACGTACATACATCTTTAGTCAATACGACAGAAGACGAAATAAATATCGAGACACCTTTAATTGATGTGGAGCCAGTGTTAATCGACACGAGCTCGAGGGACAGCTCCACCCAGGTAGCAAGGTGACGTTAATACGATGTCAATAATTCGTCATTAAAGTCGCGGACGTCATGTTACCAAATTAAGACGTAATAGTAATGTCATTTTTTTACCTATTAATTACGTCAGTCATTTATCCAACCTACAACGTATTTCCGATGTCATATTTTCGACTAATTAATAACGTCAGTTAATTGATCATTTTACGACGTATTAATAAGATTTTATTAGTGACTAATTACTGACGTTAACTATAATTCTTTGTAATAATTGACGATTTGACCTCAAATGACGAATTATTGAGGTCTAGTGGACGACACCTTGCTACCTATAACTATTAATCATTATTTAAAGATTGGTTGATAAACAACATTATTAAAATTAATATACTATTTTATATAATTAATACTATCAATATTTTAGAATCATTCCAGGCAGCACATAATATTTATGATAAATATTTATTAATATTTATTAATATTTATTTTTTCAAAATATTATATAAATATTTTACACATATTTTATATATACGAAGAAAAAAAAATCTTTATTCAACATATTAAAATATAGATTAAATATTTTATATAATACATATGGTAAATAAACCCGTGGGTTGAGTGCCTAGCGGGCGCGTCTCCGGGTGGCGGATAGGAGGACGCCCGGATGGGAAACCCCGGTCCGGGCCTAAACCCCCGCGTGCCGGGGCAGACCGCCCGGGTAGTAACGGTTATAACCTGCCCCGGCGGACGTAAAACCCTGCCCAGGGGTGGGGAAAGCCGATACCGCGAACCAACTTGACCCAAGCCAAGTTGGAAGCTATCGTGACGAGGGCTGCGTGGCACTGGGGAGGCAGTGTCTTGAACGATGCCTCTGGGGAACCAGGCGAAACCCCAGAGTATTTAGCCTTACCCACGCATGCGGGGCTCTGCGTGGGTGGACCGTATATTTCCCTAGCTGCTCGTGGGAACAAAATGGAAGATCAAATTATTAACAAACTTAAACTCACTGAAGACACCCCGATGGAGGCTTCGACCGAGGACTCCGAAAGAGTGGAAAAAGCGGGATCAGGAGCCGAACGGACCCTTAGGGGCACGGGAAGCACCGGGACCGCGGAGGGGGGAGTGGTTTCGAGTGCCGAGCAGGCCCCTGGGGGCACGGGAGACACCGAAGCCGCAACGGACGAACCGGCAAAGGAAGAGGATCTTTGCAAGAAGAAATTAGCTCCTTTCTGGAGCCGCGAAGAGAAGGAGGGCTCGGGAGCAGAAGGGGGGCTCAGGCCCAGGCTCAGGCTGGGACTGGGATTGGGCCTCCGCCGGCCGTTCCAGGGACCTCTTCTTCCTCGTCCTCGGTTATCCTCCAGATGCCAGTTGGGGGGGCCTCAGGGGAACTCCGGCAATAAACGCCGGAAGGACCCCGATGGGACCCCACAATCGGCGGAAGGGGCGAAGAAGAGGCAGAGGGTCCAGGGGACCCATGCCTACGTGGACGCCGCGGACTCTCTGACGAGGGTGATTGTCGAGGAGGGGTACCCTGATGCTGCAATGACGGCTGAGCGGTTGGCGCAGCTGAGGGGTGCGGTCTTCAAGGAGATCCAGGGAATCCGAGAGGGTACCCTGCCCAGATTTGACAGCACCACTCTGAGGGGGGGGGGGGACTGCAGTGGTGAGGTGCGCGGATGCGGAGTCCCTGATATGGCTCGAAAGCTGGATCGGGGGCATCGTGCCGTGGGAGGGCGTCAAGCTCAGGGTGACGGGACTAGAGGTGCTGCAAAAGCAGTACAGGGCTGCAGTGTGGGTCCCGGGACCTTCCGTGGGCGCGGCTGCGGTCCTGGGGCTGCTGGAGCGGCAGAATCCGGGGATCGTCACCTCGGGCTGGCGCGTTTATGCTGAGAATGTGGGGACTACCTGCGAAGGTAGAAACCTCATTCTGGGCATCCCCCAGTCTAGCGTCAATAGGCTTAAGGCGCTGGACTTTAGGCCCCATCTTGGGATGGACCGGGTCACTTTTAAAGTGACCGGTCCATCCCAAGAGGGGGCGGGAAAGGGTAGGTAGGAGCCCGATCCAAAGGTCTTGTCTTCATAGTGGGCTTGACCGGGGTGGGCTTCACCCAAATCCACTTGCACCACAGCAAAGGAGCCTCGGCTGTTCTTGCCAGGCGCCAAGCTGGGGTGCACACAGCCATATCACTAATACAAAAGCCTTGGCTGGTCCGAGGTTGTATTAGGGGTCTGGCGGGGTGCGGTAGGCTGTTTAGGCCACCACACGAGGACCGGCCCAGGGCCTGTGTGGCCGTTAAAGGGCTGGAGAGCGAGCTATTGCCAGATTTCTGTTCCAGGGACTTGGTAGCAGTTGTGATTGAGGACGCCAGCGGGACCGGAATTAAGACGAGGATGGTAGTGGCGTCGGGCTACTTCCCACATGAGGAGGACGATCCACTGCCATCGGACCGGGTGGTACGACTGGTGGAGTTCTGCCAGAAGGAGCGACTTCCCCTCATACTGGGGTGCAATGCGAACGCGCACCACACGGTGTGGGGAAGCACGGACACCAACAGGAGAGGAGAGAAGCTGTTGGAATTTCTGGTGTCCACAGACCTAGAGATTCTTAACAGAAGCGGGGAGCCTACCTTTGTCACTGCGGTGAGGAGGGAGGTTCTAGACCTAACCATCTGTTCAAGACAGGTAGTGCAGGAGGTGACTGGCTGGAGGGTCTCTGACGAGCCCTCATTGTCGGACCACAGACAGATCACCTTCAGACTGGCCAAGGTGCAAGCGAAGGTGAGAACAGTGAGGGATCCAAGAAGGACGGACTGGGACTCATTTCGAGAGGACCTGGCTGTCGGTCTCAGGGAGTTTCCCAAAAGACATGGGACCCCGCAAGAGATCGAGCTGTGCGTCGAGCACCTGCAAAGGGTTCTCGTTGGCAGCTTTGAGAACAACTCTCCAGAAAGGACAGTGAGAAACACGAAGGAAATCTCCTGGTGGAACCCAAAGCTGCAGGAGCTCAGAAGTGCTGCACGTCGTGCCTGGAACAGGGCCAGGAACACGGGCCGCCAGGCTGACTGGGACCTTCACCGAAGGGCTCAGAAGGCCTACAGAGATTTTGTAGTGAGGGCTAAAAAAGAGAGCTGGAGGAGGTTCTGCGAGCCGGTGGAGGGGATACCCGAAGCCGCTAGGCTCGGCAGAATCTTGGCCAGAGATCGGGACGCGGCTCTGGAGGCCATTCGGCTCGACGATGGGACGATGGCATCTGGAGAGCGATGCCTAAACCACCTGCTGGAGTCGAACTTTCCGGGCTTCCGCGGAGGCCTGGAGGAGGACGTCCACCGGGGAATCTCGAATCCACATAGGGTACGAGGAAAAGACTGGTCTCTTGCGGCAGAAATCGTTCGGCCTGACAAGGTCAAATGGGCCGTAAGAGGCTTCAAATCCTTCAAGTCGACTGGGCCGGACCGGGTCTTTCCGGCCCTTCTTCAAGAAGGGCTGGAGCAGATCACCGGGCCGCTCACGCGGACGCTGAGGGCTTGCTTGGCATTGGGCTATACACCTAGTGTTTGGAGGCAGGCGAGAGTTGTGTTTATTCCCAAGGCGGGAAGAACGAGCTACAGTTCTGCCAAAGACTTTCGTCCAATTAGCCTGACGTCTTTTCTTCTTAAGACGTTGGAAAGGCTGGTGGATGTTTGCATACGCGACGTGATTCTATTGCAACGCCCGTTGCATGTGAACCAGCACGCGTATCGAACGGGACATTCTACAGAATCGGCGCTTCACTCCGCTGTATCATTTATCGAGGAGCAATTGGAGAGGAAGGGCTACGTAGTTGGCACCTTTCTAGACATAGGAGGGGCTTTCAACAACACACCGCACGAGGTGGTGTGCGAGGAAGCTACCCGCAGAAACGTGCCGGAAAGGATCGTGGAATGGATCAGAGGCATGCTCGGGCGGCAGGTAACGGCCTCATTGGGAACAGTGAAGGTCAGTGGGTGGGTGAGGAGAGGCTGCCCGCAAACGAAAGAAGCTTCTTCACGTTGGGATATGCTGATGATATGGCTATCTTGATACGAGGCTCCTTTCTGGAGATTCTCCTGGAACTCACGCAGAGAGCCTTGGAGGTGGTCGAAGAGTGGTGCGGCGAGACCGGTTTGTCGGTGAATCCACTGAAGACCGGGCTCGTGATCTTCACTCGCAAGTACAAGGTAGGCCCGGTGGAGGGGCCGGTCCTTGGGGGAACGAGACTAGTTCCAACCGGGTCGACTAAATATCTGGGAGTGATCCTAGATAGAAAGCTGACATGGAAAGAACATCTCGAAAACCGCTGTAAGAGTGTGTGCTCTTACCTCTGGATATGCAGAAGGACATTCGGGCAGACTTGGGGTCTTAAACCGAAAATGGTCCACTGGATCTATACAGCAATACTCAGACCTAGGATGCTTTACGCGTCTGTCGTATGGTGGCCAAGGGTGCTGAGAAAAACCGCTAAGTCAACACTGGAGCACGTCAGAGCTCTAGTCTTAAGAGGGGCTCTGGGAGCCATGCGGACCATGCCGGTAGCGGCGATGGGGATGCTGCTTGGCGTCGAGCCTCTCGATCTGGTGGTATTGGCGGCCGCGGCGACGGCGGCCTACCTCTTAAGGTGTGAATCAAGGTGGAAGACAGGAGCCTTCCACACGAAATTCCCTGAGGGAATCCTATCACCATTTTTGCAATGGGACAGGATAGGAGGCCGGTGATTCGTACCTTCGAAAGAAGGTACAGGATAGGCTTCACCGAGCGCTGGGAGTGAAACGGCTCTAAGGGACCGATCCCTCGGGACGGAGACGTCTGGTTCACGGACGGCTCCAGAACGAGTGCGGGCTCTGGAGCTAGTCTTTACTGTCAGCGCGACCGGACAGGAATCGTCATCCCACTTGGCGAATACGCTACGATTTTCCAAGCGGAAGTATTAGCCATCATGAGATGTGCCCAGAACCTATTGGAGTCTGATAGGAGGGGAAGGCGCATCCGGATTTGCTCGGACAGTCAGGCGGCGCTTAAGGCGCTTGAAGGTCTAAGAATTAACTTGCGACTAGTCTGGGATTGCAAGTGCGCACTGGATGAGTTGGCGAGGAATAATGATGTTGGCCTAGTATGGGTCCCCGGGCACTCAGGGATCAAGGGCAACGAAATGGCGGACCTGCTTGCTAAAGAGGCGGCCGAAACAAGGCTGTTCGGACCTGAGCCGGCTGTTGGGATCTCCTTCTGTCTGGGCAGGGGGAGGATCAGGAGCTGACTCCGGGACCAACACCTTGAATATTGGAGGAACGAAACAGAGGGCAAATGCAGACAGGCCAGGGACCTGCTGGGGGAGTACCCCAGCAGGGATCTGACCAGGAGCATAAGATCTCTGGGTAGGAGGGACGCCAGGCTCGCGACACAACTGCTCACGGGCCATAGCGACCTTAATTACCACCTGCATAAATTGGGTCGTAGCGATATGCCCGACTGCAGATTGTGTGGTGAAGAGGAGGAAACTAGCCTCCATATTCTTGGGGACTGCCCAGCATTGGTCGGACCAAGAACACGCCTGCTGGGGTCAGGGTTTCTGGAACCAAACCAGGTGAGGCAGCTGCCGGTAGGGGATCTACTCCGCTTCTGGAAGGAAGCGGGGCCCCGCTAGGGCAGCTGATAACGGGGAGGCACAATGGACCCGGTCTGAGTGCCAAAGTGGGCTTTGTAAAAGGACCGCCCCCGATATTATTATTATTATTATTATTATGGTAAATAAAAGATAAAGATTTGTATAAGTAATATTTTGTAAATATTTATAAATAATTCATAAATATTTTTATAATATTTATGATAAATCTTTATGATTTGTCAAATCTAAGACCACAAAAATATTTATAAAATATTTGGATAAATATTTATAAAATATTTAAATAAATATTATAAATATTTTATAAATATTTTATAAATATTGCGTTCTGTTTGAGGTATAATTTAGCTTTATCAAAAGAACAGAGCAAAAACATATTTCTATAAGTTATTCCAGATGTTATTTCGCATATGTAAAAATCAGGAAAACAAACTGTAAATTTATATTTATTTATAAAAATATTAGGTAACTACAAGTTTCATGTTTCTCGTATCTATTGAACTGATCTATAACAAATATGTATTCATGATCATCAAGTGTTCATGGATCATCACGAAGTGCTAGGTTGCATATAATCCATGAACACTTGATGATCATGAATTGCATAAATCTAGATTGCATAAAAGTTTCTAAAATATTATTCAAAATGTAATTTGTAATAATAATACTTATTATTTACTTACGTCGATTCCTTCACAGTATTACTTTCTTTTCCTCTTATATCATAATTCGGAATTTTGTTCATTTCATTTCCTAAATATGAAATATTTATTTACATCAAATGCGAATTTCAAATGTAAATGTTTTCTGTTTGTGACAAAACTTTTTGAAAAAAAGTTTTGGAAATGTTGTCGACTGATGTTTTTAATATTATTTGATTAAATAATTTAATTAGTATTGATTTTATTTATTAATTTATTTATACATAAAACGTATTTCAGAAACACATATTTTTTATTGATATAAATGACGTTTTATCGAATTTACAACTGATATTACTTTTTGTCAATTAAATTGGACTCGATTTAAGAATACAGCAACAAATATTAATAGAGATTTCACAGATTTATACTCGTTCGGTATCACACCGTTTAGTGATACTCGTCAAAGCGACCGGCCGGCCGCTTAGTTGCGCCGCGCCTGACAGCGCGAGCTTTACGGCCTGTGGTTGGAAAGTTTTAAAGGCTTACCATTTGAAAACTATTGATCCCTCAAGATTTTGCTACTGACATTTTCGACTCAGTTTTTCATGAGGAATACGTACATGCCGGCTCCTCCGGTTAATTTGGAACACCTTGTATATAGCGCATTTCGTGTATAAAAGTAAAAACTAGCATTTATTAAGCGATATATAATTATAAAAATGTAATTGAGATTATCCAAACACTCGAGTAATTTCTGATGAATACTCAAAGTATTCCAAATAATAAATTGTGAGGTATTCATTGCAATGAACTCTTAAGGAATACTTCAATGTGAACTCATTGTGGCTAGTTCCTCAAGAATTCTTTATTCATTTTTCTACTTCGCCAAGTATTCTTTAAAATGACTTCTCTATGAATACTCTAAATATTCCAAATAATAAATCGCGAGGTATTTATTGCAATGACCTCTTAAGGAATACTTCAATGTGAACTCATTGTGTCTAATTCCTCAAGAATTCTTTATGTATTTATTTTTCTACTTCGCCAAGTATTCTTTAAAATGACTTCTTTAGGAATTTTTGTTCATCTCTGTGTTATCTGGGGATGATTGCAGAAATGTTGCAAATGCAATGTTTAAAAAAGAGGTAGTCTCAGAAATATTACAAATGTGATGATACACAATTGAAACATTGAAACGTCTCTGCAACATAACTGAAACTCTTTGTGCTATCAGGGAACCAATCAGTTCCCAGCATAAAGTCGCCATATTGATATACATAAGGTGCTAATTGGCCTAGAGCTTTTATGCTATGCTTATGCAGCTTATGTCATCTGGGTACGTTCGAGGAGACACTGTTAACGCTACAAACGCTAATGCTATCTGAACTGTTCGTGGAGCCAATAGCGCGATAGTGATAGCGAGTTCCACGAACAGCTATAGCGTAGCAAACGCAGTTGCGCAGTTGGTTAGCCACTGTTAGCAATATTAACAAAATGTTTATATATATATATTAATAATTATTTATGTTAACTATGTTACTTATATTTATTATAAATTTTCTCTAAATATATATATATATATATATATATGTAATACTTATTTATTTATATTTATTTTATATTAAATATTTTAATAATAATAAAATTATTATTAAACAATTAAATTTTTCAATAAAAACTGAAATTATTGAAATTCACCAAATAAAAATTATTAAAGTTATTTACGATTTTATTAAATAAATTTTTTAATTTTTAAATAAATGAAATAATAATTAATAAGTTCTATATATTACTCTCTAATTAAAATTATTTTATATGTAATAAAATAAAATAATTTAAACAATTTCCTATAAATTTTTATTTTGTTCCATTTTTCTATATCAATTCAAAATCAAATTAATTAATTTATATTTATTTTACATAATACTGTATGTTTGAAGCTTTATGCCTAATATTATTTTTTAATGTAAATTTATGTTCTTTTGCACTATTATGTCGTATACGTCGCTCCTGAATTGCATTAATTATTTAAACTAAAATGGATTACATTAATAATCAATTTAATAATAATGATACTTAAGTCGTTTACATATTTGCAATTGGTACAGAAAAAGATTGCATTTTAAGACAAACGATACATGCAGTCTAATAAATCAAAATAGTATATTATTATATACATATTTTGATGAAAAATAATATTAAACTCAAAGATCCAGTCTTGATCACTTTGATAGAAATATATTAATGAAATATTTCACAGAAACTTTTTTATTTGATCCGTTTTCTCTTGTCATATGGCAAACGTGGGAGCATGATGGAAGGAAGTAAGGTGTGCTATTACGCATATTTCTGAACAGCCAATGAAATTTTGTTCCAATGGCCGCCATTTTTTAGTGGCAAATTTAAATGACGTATTATTCATTCCTGTACAAATTACATAAAATTAATAAAAGGATAAAATAAAATAAGAAAATACAATGAATGAATTCTCAATGAATATATTATATTAAATTAAAATAAAATATCAAACATATTTATAAAAAAATAATATTACAAAGAAAATTAATTAAAAATTTAAAATAAAATGGACAAACAAGTACGAACAGAATAAAACGTTTATCGTAAACTTATAAAATGAACAAACAAGTACGAACAGAATAAAACGTTTATCGTAAACTTATAAAATGAACAAACAAGTACGAACACAATAAAACATTTATCGTATACTTATAAAATGAACAAACAATTACGAACAGAATAAAACATTTATCGTAAACTTATATATACTCATTAAATATATTCATTAAATTTCATTAAATATATATATATATATATATATATAATAAAATAAACGGAACAGATTAATAAATTATAATTTGTCAATAACGAAAAATGAAAATAATTTAACAATTAAAAATAAATTATATTTCATTGATAAATTATTCATTTTGTTATTGACAATACAACCATATAAAACGATATTGACTATAACCGTATATAAATATTAATATTTTTTGTTTGTAATTTTTTTCATTTTTTTCTGATTTTTTTTTTTTTTATGATTTTCAATATTAATTTTTTTATTAATTTCACGTAAACGTATATATGTTCGCGTTTTAATTAGGCATAATAATATCTCTAAAGGTATTACTAAAGTATGTTTGTTTTTTCTCACTTTTTCAGCAATTGTTTTAAAAATTTTGGACTTTTTACTGATAAATAAACCATGAAATTTTTTAAATTCCGAATTCATTATTTCTGCCGTTTTAATCAATTCAATGGAAGGACTAATCAGTCCACCTTTCGAAATATAATTGATCCAGTCTTCATTTGAATTAGCTAGTAGTTTAGTAGGAGTTCCTAAAAATGGGTATTTATTTCGGAATCTAGATGCTGCATAACCGGCAATATATTTTAAACCTTCTTTCTGTATAACGTCGGATACATTTATAAAATTTTCAAACTGTTCTGGAGGAGGATGGGATTCTTGACGATTGGGTAAAACAGCTTGATATGTTATCTATGATATGTTATCAGAAACAGTAGTATTGACGATTATAATTATGATTAACAGTAAACAATATATGAATAAAAGAGTAAATATTAATACAATACATATATTTCAGTATATGCAGTCAATACAATTACAAATTTAATAACTTACCAATATTATTGTATTCAAATTCGTCGAAATCAATATTATTATCTGTCTGATTTTGTTCAGTGAATTCTTCCGAAATGTTGCAAAATTGTATTTCTTGAATGGTTTCGTAATCCAATTGATTATTGTTTTCTGCATTCTCTTCATTACTGTTAAATAATTCATCAGACATACTAGTAAGGTAAGTTTCATTGTCTGTCAAATTTTGCACAACAGTGTTACTCCCTTGAGTAAAAACGTCTGTCGAATGCTTTCCTAATATGTACCATCGAAATCTGTATCTAAGATCGAGTGCTGTCGGTCTGTCATTACAAGCTCCCATTGCTCGTATATACGCAAACAAATTTTCCACTACATCCTGATTGAGTCGAGTAGTCATTATATATGTAACGGGATACTGAGTATTTTCAAACATCATTTTCATATCATTATATAAGTTTTTTTAATGACTCATTACTTATTAAAATTCCTTTTTGAAATGGAAGTAAATTCTTCTTTTTTTCAATCCTCATATCTTTAACAAGTAACGAAACTTTAGCCAAGAGTTCATTTTGTTTCTCAATATTTATGCCATATGCATGCATTCCAGAATGTGAGCCGAATTTACTCGAAGAATTGAATAAATCAAACCAATCATTAAATAGTCTGATAAATTTTGCAGTTTCAGACCATTCTAAACAATCCTCCATAAATCTTTTCTCGCCACACCATTCTAAAGCGGTAGCATTTGTATTAGAAAAAACTTGTGTGGCAAGTTTGACGTTTTGTCGCTGCGTTCCCTTCACGTCTAAATGAAATCGTGACAATTTGTGTACAATTTTTAAATCATTGCCATTAATTTGAATTAGCCTTTCTAGACAGGTTTTACTTATGTAATGACCATTTATGTAAAATCCGGAGTCAAATAAATTACGTAACAATTTTATTAGGTGCGGTACATCAATAAATACGTATATTTTTATTTCTCCATTGCATGGATGTAGAAAGTATGTTTTACCTTAAATTTTGCACTATCAATATCCAGTTCATTGAGTAATCTTTGATTCGTTGGCCCTAAATCACTGGTTATCGCAACAACCATGTAATTGATTTCATACAATTTAGCTATTATAGTTGTTAATATATGTTTAGTCATGTTTTGATCAAATTCATAATAAACAGGTTGCTTCCATTTAGTAAACAAACCTCTGGCAACAGCAACCTGACATTTATTATGCGGTTCTATGACTCTTTCCTTTCTCCGTTTAATTCCTGCTTGATTGGATAGATGAATTTCATCAAAACATAACGTGGTTATTTTATCCATTTTAGTCATGTTCTGGCTTTTATGCTTCATAATAATAAGGAAAACATGTTCCAAAATACCATTATCAACATTGAATGTAGCAACCCATCTACGAAGTGTCGACAATGCAGGGAGTGGCACATTCCGTGCATTCTGTAAATATCTGTAAGCTTTAGGACTTACAGTGCGTAGGGATATTGCAGCAACTATATCCTCTGCAGACCAATTAGTTTTTTTTTTTTATTCGGATTTAACAACAATTTAATTTGTTCGGGAGTAAATATTGAACTTAAAATTTTTCGTATTCTTATGTCTGAATTTACTTTTACGCGTTTTTGTTGCTTAAAAAGTTCCCTTTCTAAATACTTATTTCGGGCTAATAATTTTTGGCACATTCTTTGTATATTTTTGTTCTGTTTTAAAGTTTTTTCTTTGGCATCTGAAATTTTATATAAGAAAATATAATATAAGAAAATAGTGACCCTAAAATCCTAATAGAAAATCGGTTTTGTGTATTTTTTTTACAATTCTTACTGGTATCATATGATTGAGAATAAGAAGAGTTATTATATTGTTCTACAATTTGATGTTCTACATTCGATTGCTCTTCTGTACAAATTGACTGAGCAGTTTCATCGGGTACTGAAATAATAGGAGATAAATAATATTTCATTAATACTATAAATAATTGTAATTAAATGAAGGAATAAACTTAATATTAAAAATATAGATGTATAATGTATAACATATATAAAATATAAAAAAAGTTTAATAGATAGTAAAAGAATACTCACATGTATTTTACGTGCAAAAATAAATACATTTAGAAACATACAAAAAATAAATTACTACCTTTATTTACAATTAATTTAAGATATTCTGTCGGAATTGCATCTGCTTTTAATTTTCTGGTTTTTTGGGGCGAGTACCCTTCTCCCAGAATAGATCGCATCCATGAAGCCTCTTTATATGCACTTGCATCAAAATGGATCAAACAGATCCGAGCTATACACATACAAAATCTTTATTATTATTGTTTTTGTTATTATTTCTTTGATTAAATACAATTAGTATTAGCAAATACAACGAGATAGAATAAATGTTTCTGTAACATACCATTTTTTACATTAAGATTTTCATTTTGGCAAATGACTTTCCACTGATCACTTAAAATGGGATCTATAGGAAATCTAAAAAACTTTAGATTTCCGGATCCCCTTTTCCCTGTATAATTTGAGCAACTTTTCACTGCACATGAAGGCATAGTGCTCCGATACTTAAACAGTATAAACCTACCTACAAACGTCAGAAATTAAGGTTAAATGCCTTCTGATTGCTTCTGACAGTTCTGACATAAACACAAGAATTTAAAAATGAAGGCCGCTGGTACAATGCGCAGAACGATACGAAAACGCGTCTTCAGTATGAGCACACCTTACTTCCTTCCACCATGGGGAGAACGCTACGTTACTATCAGACTGTTCGTGAAGTTCGCAAACGCTATCAACGCTAACGCTACCCATGCACTACCTCGAAAGGAAGTGCGTCGGTAGCGAGCAGTTATGACGTATAACGCTACCAGCAATGACGTCACGACAGCGCTTGATAGCGCTATCCAGCGTCTCCGCGAACAGCGGTAGTGCTGCGTAGCGCTAATAGCGAGCTCCCCGAACGCACCCAGAGAGGAACCTGAGAGCGGCCACTGCGGCCTTTTTCGTGCGACCTGTTACGTGTGAGATGCACGTAATGTGAGAGATGGATCGCACTGGTATTTTAAAGTGTTTATTCTAACGTTTTACAGACTTTCGTCTAACTTCTAGTGGTTTAGTACAGAGACTGACTCTAATCATCGAAAGGGATCCTTATATTAAAGTCGGAATAAGTTAGCATCATCCAATCATAGGAAGTGCTCGTAAGGCGGAAATAACTATTGGTTGATTTCTTAAAAAGGAGAGAATTTGATAATTGATATCTATGTCATAAAGAATAGTTTGGGTGGGATGCAGGATGTTTACAGGACGAGGAAACAAACAAATATTAAGTTTAAAAAGACCGTAGATAGAAAAGGTTATCAATAAGTAAGGATCTGGTATGATATATCGGGATAGTTTTAAGACATAGTTTGTACAGGGTGATTAGATAGAAATATTTTAAAGAAAAGAATTTTTATCGTGTCTAGGCACATAACACCTTCTCCCTTAAATTAAAGATCCTTCTTGATTTGACAAATTCTTATAATCTAGCGATATTACGATTACCCCAGATAGCCACAAATGTATGTATGAGCACAAATTGTTCTCATGTTGCTAATAAAGATGTTAGCATCTTGCTATGCATTTACGTCGTCCCTTGTGCTGTTATTTGCTAGCATTCGACACTGATCTTAAATAATGCTAGCATAATGTTTGAAACGTGCAAAGAATTTTATTTCCGACATCGAATGCTAGCAAACAACAGCACAACGGACGACATAAATGCATAGGAAGATGCTAATATCTTTATTATACCAAACTGGCTATCTGGGACGGTGACATGATAACTTAATCTATTAATGTTCATACATAATGCAGTTACACCATTTCAGATTGATACATAAATGAAATTAAAATTGAAAAGACTAATATATGGTCTTACGTACTAAAATCGCACGCAATAAAATTACACTAAATTTGTAAGTCGGCTATTACGGGAACGAGATCGACGCCTTCCACTATTCTTTTCACATTTTTCAGTTTCGTCGTTCTGGAAAAGTTCATCTGCCGTAGGTACTGCGGTGAAAGTCACTACATGTCGCGGGTCATTGTGACGAGTTGTAACATTATTGTTCAAACATTTATAAAAATACTGAACGCATCCTTCTTTTGGTACGCAACATAGTTTAAGAATAATAATAATAATAATGTCGATACATTTTGTTATTAATGAACATTTCGCAATTATTTATAAAATTACTAGGCCTGCAATGGTATATATTACATAGTAAAACCATCCTATAACTTTATGGTACAGAGTTTGAGTACGATGATGTTTGCCTAACTCTTCTGCTTCTTTAGAAATTTCATCTAGAGCGGAGCTTGCGGTTTTTAACACTTGCATGTCTAAATTAGGAGTTTTATCAATATTTAGTAAGTGAATATCTGAAATATTTATGTTATGTTTCTTGAGATCTTTGCATAATTTACTAGTATTTAATTTAACATCGGGAATATAATCCTTTTCGATAGTATTTATAACGCCTATGGTTTGACTGCGTAACAATGCATTATCGGAAATAGCATCACAATCTGCGGAAAACTTAATAAGTCCGGTTGAAAATAATTGTGTTTGTCGCGGCTTATTGTCTTTACATAAGATGTGAAGAGTTTCGTTACGAGGAGCTGTGTATATCCAAAAATTCGTAGTTTTTAATTGATACCACACTGTGTTGTGAATTTTCATAACTCGAACATCACATTCTTTTAATATGCTCTCTAATCTGGCTGACTTCAATAATTCTGATTCACAATTATGAATCGCTGAGACTTGGTATAGCAAATCCGTTTGTTTACAAATCATTGCGTTATTAATCTTTTTACATTTATCTATATCGCGTTCTGTTAAATGAGTATATAATTGTTTATCAGATCTAAGACCTAAATAAGTATAAATGAGGTTTATGAATGCATAAATGCCCCTCTCAACCTGCTTGATTGGTAACGGAATCACATGATATAAAATAAAGTTGTTTTGTTCGATTAGAGGTATTTCGATAACATAAATTAATCGGTGATTCTTATAAAATATGTTTATATCACTAACGTCTATTAGATTAGAATTGATCAGGTTCCAAAGGTACGGGTAACTGTTTATCATTTACTGCGTAACGGGTCTTTTTTAAATTATTAAACAATTCTTTGGGTGTAAGAATTTTTGGATGAATTAACCCTCAACGTGCTAATAAAATAGCATCGGTTAATATTTCTAATTCTAATCCATATTCAAGTAACATTTCAGAACATTCTATTAGATATGAATTAACCATAGTATTTAATTGTGCTTCATTTATTTTTTCTTCTTCTTCTTTTCATATAAGTTTGTGAAGTTCTCCTAAATTAAAATTTACTTCTTTAAATTTTTGGTTATTTTCCGCAAAAGCATTTTAAAAATTACCTATGGTTGCTTGAATAATACTTATTTGTTTTTTATACAAGTTCGTTACTTGTTTTGAATTATTATACGCAAGGTCTATCTGTTCGTTATAATATTCGGCATCGGATTAGTCTAGTGTACTAAAAAGAATTTTCGCTATTTGACCAACAAAATCAAAAACGCCCCGTTTCCATCTATGCTCATCTTTTATGTTATTAAATCGACCTATTAAATCGTTAATGGTTTCTCTATCAGCCTTTAAGCTTGCCAATCCCCGCTGTAAGCGTTCTAATTCTTGCAATCCTGAGCATGTTATATCATATCCGTACTTACTATAACATAAGAGGTCAATTTTATTTAAATAAAATTTTAATACTTTTTCTGTTTCTTCTAACGGTGTAAGATTAACATAATTTATAAATTTCCAATGGTCCCTAAAAATGTGTAGGTCCGCCAAATTTTCAAAATATATCCCAGCCAATCGTTCAAGTGGTTGGTTAACGAAAGTTTCTACCAGTTCTGTATTAATCCGAATCATCCTGTAACGGAAAATATGCGCATTTTAACTTGTTAATGTGTAAAATTTGATTACGCCTGCCTCTTTTAATCTCATAATTGACATCGTTTATCCGACGTATTATTTCGAATGGACCTTCATATTGATCCGTTAATTTTTTGCTACCTGTTCTAATTGTTTCATGCAATACATAAACATACTTTCCCGGATCTAATATCAAAGGTTTTACACGTTTATCGTAATATCGTTTAGAGGATTCCTTAGCTTTCTGAAGATTTTCCTTCGCATTTTTCTTTAAATAAGATAATCTATTAATTAAATCTTCGAGAAATTCTCTATGTGTAACTCCCTGCCGAGGTTCGACAAATGCTGAAGGTAATCGCGGTTTTCGACCGAATATTAACTCGTAAGGGGATATTTTCGTTCCCTCATGATATGAAGTATTATATGAGAACATTGCGGCGTCCAGAGATGAATCCCAATTATTCTGTTGTTGATTAATAAAAGGCTTCAAATATTCGGCTAGTACATGATGTGAGCGTTCCAAAGATCCATTTGATTGTGGATGATAAACGCTAGTTTTAATTTGTTTTATTTGAAAAATTCTAGCAACTTCTTTCATTAATTCTCCGGATATGTTATTACCTTGATCAGAGAGCAGTTCTGCGGGTGAACCAAAAGTGTAAATAAATTTATTGATAATTATATCGGCTATTGTTGTGCTACTTGTATCTGATAATGGATATGCCGTGCAAAATTTCGTTAGCTGATCTTGCGTAGTTAGTATATATTTATTTCCGTTTTCCGTTTCTGGTAGAGGTCCTACAATATCTATTGCAACTTTTTGAAAAGCTTCGCTCGGCGTATCGGTAATTAACATAGGAGCTTTCGTTTTTTCACGAACTAATTTTTGTTTTTGGCAATCGTGACAGGGATTCTTACATAATTCTTAACATCTTATTTCATGCCGTCCCATGAATAATATTGTTGTATTCGCTTTAAAGTTTTAGTGATACCTTTATGACCGCCAATTTTTGAACTATGTAATTCCTTGAGAATGTCCTGTTTCATTTTTGGATCAATAATTTCCTTGGGTGTGGACTTGATTAAAAATACTTGTATTGACGTATCCTTGAATAAATATTTAATCATTTGAGTTATTTTTGATTTATTAGTGATATTTCCTATGGGTGCTATTGATATTATTCTTTGATTGTGCGAAATAACATATTTTTTAAATTTAATTAAACAGTTAAATATTGTTTCTAAATTTATGGGTATTTGATTATTTTCTCGCGTAATAAAATTTATTTCAGTTGAGCGTTTCTTTTTTATTACGTTAATATTTCCTGGCGTAAGTGTTATATTTTCTACTTTATTTCTGTCTGTTTTTGATAATTTAATTTTAATTTTTGGAGAAGAATTTGTCTCTGTTACTAATAGTCCTTGTACTTTGCCTGAAATTTGTAAAATTATATTGTTTGTTTTTCATAATTCATCATTTAAAGCATGTTGCAAAAATAAACTGTAACTAGGATTTTTACTACTGCTAGTTGAAGCTGTGGCTTGTAAAATTGATATTTGTGGTATTCTAGAAAGAGCATCTGCATTAGTGTTTTGCTTTCCCTCTTTACATAAAACTTCGTAATTGTATTCCTCTAATTTTAATCGCCATTGCATTAAGCGAAATGATGGGTCTTTAACATTAAAAAGCCAAATTAATGGTTTGTGATCAGTAACTATTTTAACTTTTTTTCCATATAGGTACCCAGTGAACACATTTTATAGCGGCAATATAACATGGAAGTTACATGTAATTTAACATTGTTATTCTTGTGATATGTAGGTGCTATATGACATGGAAATAACCTGTTACGTAATATTTGTTATACGCAAGTGATATAGCTGTTATACATCGTTTTGGCGTTACAGTTATTCAACAAAAATTGTATAATCGTAACATAACACGTTCGTATCAATGTTATTACGGAACGATGCGTCGTAGTTGACTCAGAAATCAGACAACATTATAACATCCTAAATGACAGATCTATTTAATAATAAAAAAAATTATTATAAAGATAATGTTTTCAAAAATAACGGTTTGTCTACAATTACTGCATGCGCACAAAAAATGCACAAAATCTAAATTCATCATGTGCTGAACAAAAACAGAATAATAAATCCCAGCAAACACAGTTACATAACATCAATGTTGGCACAATAAAACGGGAAGTAACACGCAATATAATATGTAATTACAATTAACATAGACGTTACATGTAACGTCTATGTTAATTGTAATTTCCCACTCATACAATATTATAGTTATATTATATAAATATAACATGTAACTGAGATAAAACATAAATGTTATGCAACAATTATATTTTAATTATATGACTGTAATCTTATATTGAGATTAATGGTTTTATTAAATTTGCTATAAATTTGCAGACTAACCTCAATTTTGCAAACTGAATATCTGGAATGATCAATTACATATTATTGAAAATAATTACAAAATATAGCTGTACAATATTTTCTACTGCCAAATTGTAAATTTAGTAAAAATTTAATGGAAAAATAAAAAGGATTGCCTCGGATAAAATAGATCTTGTGTCTCATGCAGCAAGATACAGCGATAAGACTTCCTTGGGCTTGGTGGATGGTCTGGATCGCGCTGAAACTCAAAATCGTCGCACCGTCGCATTAATCACGATCACACTTAACAATTAAGTCAGCACCGCTCGAGTACACCGGCACCATCAGACTCGTTTTGCCAGAACACCGGCAGCGGATATGTATCGCGTCACGAAATGGCACTGCCAAAAGCTTTCTCGCGTAATTTAAATATAATATTAATATAATAAATCTGTATTGCGCAATACGAATATTATATAAAATATTATATAATATCAATATAACTTCAATATAAAATCCGTTATATAAGTGTTGTTATGTTACTATTATTTCAATATTGCGAATAAATAACAAAAAAATGTAAAAATTAATATAAAACCGTTATATTGTACTCGGATAACAATCTAGATTGCATTAACATGATTATAAGGTAACATTTGTTATCTCACATGTTATTTCTGTGTAATGTTGCGTCTATATTCTGTGTTTGCTGGGATGTATACTATTCAATTTTTCTTAGAATTACGATCTATATAGTTAACTATCTAATTAATCATTTGAACGCTTCAAAGATTAGTGCTAAATAGATTGCAATTTTCATCAAATTATTAAAGTTATGGAAAAAGATAAATTTAACAATGAAATTAATAAGTAAATAAATTAATGCTATTTATTTTTAATATGTTTTGTAAAATTTAATTGCTTTTATAAAAAATAATATAGTTGCGTCAGTTTATAACATATAGGTATATGTAGACAATAACAAGTACCCATATCGATGAGTCAAATTGGCGTAGCAGGTGGAGTACAAGGTTCGTAATCCTATTAAGTGTTAACCATCGCCAACGTTGCTTGACATCGATATGGGTACTTGTTATTGTCTACATATACCTATATGTTATAAACTGACGCAATTATATTATTTTTTATAAAAGCAATTAAATTTTGCAAAACATTAAAAATAAATAGCATTAATTTATTTACTTATTAATTTCATTGTTAAATTTATTTTTTTCCATAACTTTAATAATTTGATGGAAATTGCGATTTATTTAGCACTAATACTTCGAAGCGTCCAAATGGTTACCCAGTGAACAATATGTTGTCAAAAAGATCTCTAAAAGATATCTTGTTTCTGAAAATGATAACATAAAGAGACTTCTAAAAGATAACATAATGATGTCAGAATGTTAACCAATGCGCTGTTTTTTGAGAACAGAAAGATATCATAAAACTGATATCTAAAAGATTTCTTAAATCGGATATCTAAAAAATTTCTTAAATCAGATATTTTTTAACTGCAACTAAAGATAAAAAAATAAAATAAAAATTTATTTTTTTTTTTAAATTATTTTTATCAATAGTAACATACTAAATTTAGGACAAATTTTTATTGATTAATTAAATTTAAATTAAATTATTTTATTTTATTCTTACTTGCCGCTGGTAGGTTTGAACCCGGAACCTTAGGATGACGAACCTTATACTCTATCTGCTACGCCAATTTGACTTATCGATATGGGTACTTGTTATTGTCTTATACATATAATATGTTATAAACTGACGCAATTATATTATTTTTTATAAAAGCAATTAAATTTTGCAAAACATTAGAAATAAATAGCATTAATTTATTTACTTATTAATTTCATATTGTTAAATTTATTTTTTTCCATAGCCTTAATAATTTGATGGAAAATGCGATCTATTTTTAGCATTAATAGTTTGAAGCGTTCAAAAATGGTTAATTAGATGGTTTTTATTATTCTGTTTTTGTTTAGTACATGATAAATTTAGATTTTGTGCATTTTTTGTGCACAGTAATTGTAGGCAAACCGTTATTTTTGAAAACATTATCTTTATGATAATTTTTAAATAAATTTCTCGTTCAAGATATTATAATGTTATTTAATTTATGAGTCAACTACAACGCGCATGGACGGCTCAAAAATCGGACAGCATTCTGATATCTTTTATGAGACATCAAGCTGATATCACTTAGCTAATGTTATAAAGATAACATTTTCAAGAAACTTAAATGAGACTCTTTAATCAGATATCTCAAAGACCTCTTAGTGTTGTCTGATTTCCGAGTCAACTACGACGCGCATGGACGGCTCAAAAATCGGACAGCATTGTGATATCTTTTATGAGATATCAAGCTGATATCATTTAACTGATGTCATAAGGATAACATTTTCAAGAAACTTAAGTAAGACTCTTCAATGAGATATCTTAAAGACCTCTCTTACTAGACGTTTCTGGTAAATGTTACCATTTTGACATCATTTCCAAGATATCTAAATGTTTTCTTTAAAAAGTTCTCTTAAAGTTTTCATTCTGACAAGCGTGTTGTCTGGGTAATTAGATAGTTAACTATATAGATCATACATTCTAAGAAAAATTATAATACATTTATTATCCTGTTTTTGTACAGTACATGATGAATTTAGATTTTGTGCATTTTTTGTGCGTAGTAATTGTAGACAAACCGTTATTTTTAAAAACATTATCTTTATGATAATTTTTTTTAATATCTCTCATTCAGGAGTGTTGTCTGATTTCTGAGTCAACTACGACGCGCATGGACGACTCAAAAATCGAACAGCATTGTGATATCTTTTATGAGACAATAATAAGCTGATATCGTTTAGCTGATATCATAAGGATAACATTTTCAATGAGATATCTCAAAGACCGCTCTTAGTAGACGTTTCTGATAAATGTTATTATTTTGACATCATTTCCAAGATATCTAAATGTTTTCTTTAAAAAGTTCTCTTAGGCCAGTATTTATAATCGGATCTTAAATTTAAGATCATCTTAAGTACTGTCTTAAGATGCCATCAGCCAATCACAGAGTTGTATTAGCATCTTAAGATATTGCTTGAGACGATCTTGAAATAAGATTCGATTATGAATACTAGCCTTAAAGTTGAATCTAATATGCTTATATAATATACTTATGCCTTACGCCTTAAATCTCATTGTAGACACCACTTTAGACCGTGTCTAAAATACGTTTTAATGACGTCTTTATGTCCCGATCTTGGATGCGTGCTGTCTGGGAAAATAATCGTCAGATCATGACTGAAATATGATTTCGAAATGACGTCACATCATGACGTCAATTTTAGGCCAGGTAAAAAAATGATCATTTTGACGACATATGACCAGATATGACCATTTTGGGACGTCAAAATGACGTGGGCTTGCTACCTGGGCATGTTATTTCGCATATGTAAAAATCAGGAAAAAAACTGTAAATTTATATTTAGAGTGAGTCCCAGATGCGCACAGTAATAAACGGACACAGCAAGCTGAGTGAAACGGACACAGTAACAAACGGACACAGACAAAACGGACACAGTAATAAACGGACACAGTGCGAAACGGACACAGTACAAACGGACACAGACCAAATGCGCACAGAGCAAAACGGACACAGACCAAATGCGCACAGAGCGAAACGGACACAGTGCGAAACGGACACAGACCAAATGCGCACACTGCACATGCGCACGGACCAAATGCATACACGGAAAGTCGCAAACCCATGTGATGCAGTGAATGCTTTGCACGCACACACACACACGGGGGGGTGCAAGGGGGGCCTTTGGCCCCCCTCCCGCACCCACCCCGTCCAAGTCGCTAACCTATGTGTTTACTCTGCTTGCAATGTACATGGATTGCATTTGGTCCGTGCGCACGTGTAGTGTGCGCATGTGCAGTGTGCGCATTTGGTCCGTGTGCATTTGGTCCGTGCGCATTTGGTCTGTGTCCGTTTCGCACTGTGTCCGTTTCGCTCTGTGCGCATTTAGTCTGTGTCCGTTTGTTACTGTGTCCGTTTCGCACTGTGTCCGTTTCGCTCTGTGCGCATTTGGTCTGTGTCCGTTTGTTACTGTGTCCGTTTGGTCTGTGTCCGTTTGTTACTGTGTCCGTTTCACTCAGCCTGCTGTGTCCGTTTATTACTGTGCGCATCTGGGACGCTCCCTATATTTATTTATAAAAATATTAGTTAACTACAAGTTTCATGTTTCTAACATCTATTAAACTGATCTATAACAAATATATATGTATTCATGAGCATCAAGTGTTTAGGGATCATCACGAAGTGCTAGGTTACGTACGATCTTCGAAGTCAAGCAACGTCGACGGCGGTTCAGAATTAGATAGGTGACCGCGAAAATTAGGCAATCCCAGATGTGACCATGGTGTGGTGGGTAACGATGCTTGTTGAGAAACAACGTAAATTTTTTTTTTAGATTATAATTATGTTATTTCAATATTTTCCCAATGCAAGTACTGCATATGTAGAACATATACCCGAAATATTTTCTAAAACGTCAAAATAACGGCGACTTTTACTACCTGGGATAGTCATAAAAATGACGTTAAAATGTCGTCTTTATTGTGACGTCAACGGTCTGTGACATTAAACCGTCATTTTAGGGTGCATTTCGATATTCACTGCCAGTACTGACAGTGCTGTGAGTACGTTCCAAAATGCGCTGCAGTAAACTTTCGATGAACTTGTGAAAGGGTGTGACGTCATAGATTTTGTCATCACTTCCTGCTTTCGTTACTGCGGTTGGCGAGGTAAGGCATTCGCAGTAGAAAGATGGCGGCGCCCGACAACATGGAATGATTATCTTTAATAGACATTGAAACGAAGGAGGAATATGAAATAAAAGTAAGCAGCAAAGATGCAGCCAGAGCACGAGAAGGTAAAAAAGTAAATAATTTGATTAAGTAAATATTATTATGCAAAAGGGATAATAAAGGAATGTGACAAAAAATGAAATAATCAAATTATTCACTAACATCTATGCAAAATAATACAAACTTTACGCGAAGTTTGCAAGAAACTTAAGTCTTTGCAGAAAAATTGCGACAAGGTGTGTCCACATTAAGCTTTTAGTTTTTGTTGACAAGGCTTGTCGCAATAGCATGACACAAAATTTATGCAAATAATAGAGTAGGTACACCTTGCCGTATTCGGCAAAGCAAGCTGTTATTTGCGTGAATTTTGCATCCTATCGTGCCCTCTTTTTGTCACAAATTTGTAATTATGTGCAGCAAAGCTTATTTTGTTATTTGCGTGAATATTGCATTTCGTCGTGCCAGAACAAACATTGCTATAAATTGTATATAATAGCAATTTTTATATAATAGCAAGGACAAATCCTGTCATACTATGCATGGTAGGATTTGTCCTGTTTTATCTCAAAATTGCTATTATAGCGTGTATAACAAGATTCGCATATCTGTAAACTTGTATATACAATTGATAATTTGTATGTTTTTTCTTAGTGGAATATCCTAAATGTTAAAAACTATACATGTGTTTTATTTCTAGATATAATGTTTGCTACAAAATTGCTGGAAATAGCAAAACACTCAACCAAAGATAAATGTGTGTCACAATGTTCTTTGCCACAAGGTATGAATGATATGAATCGTGTTATAAATGTAAATGAGTAAAAAAACAATTAATGTAACATAATGTTAATAATTTTAGCAAGTACTAGTAGCAGTCAGCTTGAAAATGAACAATCGACAACTGAACAATGTGCAGAAAGTAATTTATTTACGTATAAATTTACATAGAATCTAAATATTTGTATACATAAAGAAAGTTGATTAAATTCGGGACTACGCTACAAAAGAAAACGTCCTTTGTGGCGCGAACCCTAATGTGGTCGACTTCTTCTATTAATTGAAGAAATATCTAATTCCTATTTACCCAGATAGCCAAGCGAGATTAAGCATATCGGGCAAATTAATGTACTGCATGTATGTTGTGAACTTGCCTACAATTTGCTGTCGTTGTAATTTAACGTGGAACGAAGTTAACATTAGGAGAGCAAATGACCTTCATGAGTTTATATAATTATAAGTGCATGCATTGAGAAATAATAAATTTGTCACATTGACAGCAATTGTGCATGCATATTGACAACTTGCCGTCAGTTTGTTGAATTCTAATGTAGAATTTTACATGATGTCAGAACAACAGACAGTTTGAAGAAACACCTTGGCTTTAGTTTGATAAAATTAATAGGGAATAAGTGACAGCAAAATAACAACACATTGCCTTTATTTGGCTATCTGGGTAATTATATTGCAGATGCACATGCATGGACAAAACAGGAAACATTATTATTATTAGAATTGTACCGTGAACATCAAACGAAATTTGTTGGTGGAAAAGGTACTGTAAAAAAACATTGGGACAATATTGCAAAACTCATGCAACAAAAAGGATATAATATTGACGGCTTCAAATGTTCAACAAAATTTCAATCTTTGAAGCGTACATACAAATGTATTGTGGATCACAACCAAAGAAGTGGCAATAGTAGAAAAGATTGGGAATTTTTACAGGTTACATTAAAAATTTTTTATATATACCTGAATTTATTGCAATATCTAAAAAGATCATTGGCCAGTCAAGTCGAAGAAAATGATTCGTTTATGTTATATATTTAATGCAATATGTTTAACGAAATTTTAACATTTCGGTATTATCGTCATACATAGATAATGCAAGAATTGTTTGGTGATAAACCATAGGTGAAACCTTTGGCAACAGCAGGATCGCACTTAGGTGAAACAGAAAACGACATCAATGTACAAAACAAAAAAGAAAATCTTCCAGAAAAAGGTAACTATATATATATATATATATATATATATATATATATATATATATATGCTTGTAGTAGATTTAATGTAATATATTGTATATTTACAGTTTCAGTCACTAAAAAGACCGAAGTAAATACTTTGATAAATGATTATATATTATTTAGCCAAGAAGAACGTGCTAAACGAAGAGAAGATCGGGCAAAACAGCATGAAGAGAAACTGCTTGCCTTTAAAAAAATAGAAAACTTATTAGAAAAATTGGTTGACAAAGAAAAGTAAGATATACAAAGAAAATAAGATATTTTCTTAAGACTCTTGGACTCTTGCGAAAGATTAAAAGTGAGAAAACTCATGTTAAGAAATCTTGCGTGCTATTAAAAAGGTAAACCTGGAAAATATTTTTTATTAATTCAGCACGCTTGTAAAATTGATCAAAAACTTTCCTTTTACTCGAACAATCAATAAATATTGCAAAATTAACATTGTCAAAATCATGAGAAAAAATATTAAAACGTAAGACTTCCTATCAAGTTAATTTTGCGATATTTATTGATTGTTTGAGTAAAAGGAGTTTTCGGCCAATTTTGCAAGTGTGCTGAAATAATTACAAATGTTATTTTTCAGGTTTACTTTTTTATTTGAAAATAATACACAAGATTTCATAGCATGCGTTTTTTCGTTTCTGACGTCATTAAACAAGGGCAGTTCTCATAAGGGTCCAAGAGCCTTAACTTCTGCCTTAATTTCTTATAAAATTGTCAATATAAACTTTAATTATATATTACGACTTTGTAACGAACCGCGTTTCTAAGCGGCTAACAGCGACCGCAAGGCCCGGCCGACCATCCGCCGGGCCAAGAAACAGGCCAAGAAACGGGCCAAGAAACGGGCAAAAGCGCGCCCATAAACACTCCACGCCACCGAGATGACGCGCATCTCGGAGGCGCTTCGCCTCCCTCCTCTCGAACCAGCATCCCGGAGATGTAACCGAGAGAAGGCCGAGGAGTCCCGAAGACTCCCGAGTCGCTGCCGGGGACCATATATAAGGCCGCCCGGCAACGACAAACTCCACTTCTCGTTATCCCGTCCGACACGTTCCAACGAGGAGACAAACCCTACGAGCCAGAAAAACGGTGGAGTGTTCTCCGTCATCGCCGAGAGTTCTCGGCCTAGCTCGCCTGACTTCCTTTCCTCGCTAAGCAGACAACGGAGGTAGAGCGTGCTCTGTCTCCGCCGAGAGCTCTCGGCAGCTAGCAGGGATCCTTTCCGACCGCATCCTCACGGCCCGGTAAAACGGCACGGAGTGTTCTCCGTCTCCCCCCGAGAGTACTCGGGACCGACGTCGTTCCCTGAAACCCAGCCGCCGTTCGGAGAATTGCCGTAGCAATTCATAGAAAAACTACGGGACGCGAGACACCCGTTTCCACGCCGCGCGCCCGCCGGCCACCGAGCCCGAACGTCGGGCTCGCTTCACGAGCCGCCCACCTCACCGCGTGCCGTCGACATCCCACCGTACCAGACAGCTGATCGGCTGGCTGTCACGCGCGCCGTTCCTGATCACCGGAAAGCATCGTTGTACATAGCCCGACCGCTGTATATAATTCCTTCGCGTTGTAAATATCCGCAAACTTCATTGTATTATAATAAAGTAATAAATTGTATCGTCTAAACTATCCGTTGCATTTCTGCTGTTTCTGAGCCTTTTTCGCCCTGGCCTTTTTTCCGACGAGCTAAGATCTCCGCGCGAAAACGGTCGTTACAACTTTATAAAAAATATAATGATATTGACCGGTATTCATAGCCTGTTTTTAAGACCGGCCTTTTTCAAGATCTTAAGTACAATCTTAAGGCCGGTATTCATAGTCAATTCTTATATTTAAGATCATCTTAAGTACAGTCTTAAGATGCAATCACAGAGCCGTATTAGCATCTTAAGACATTACTTGAGACGATCTCAAAATAAGATTCGACTATGAATACCAACCTAAGACACTAATATCTGTAATTGGTTTATGCCATCTTAAGATTTTATTTAAGACGATTCTTAAATATAAAAATGGATTATTGTGATATAATGCAATATACAGTACAAGTATTAATTTATGTATTTTTAATTTTAAGATCACATGTTTTCACAAATCATGTGTATTACTAATGAATAACGGTCATTGTGATATAATGCAACATACAGTGCAAGTATTAGTGTTTCTTTATATATGTTTAATTTTAAGATTACGTCTTCACGTATTATATATCTTATATAATATTGTGATATAATGCAACTGTGCAAATGCTTTAATTTCTTAAGTTTTTGTAGTTTTTGTACGTATGTAAGATTACACGTCTTTTATATTGGTTACTTTCCAGCTAGCGATATAAACATTATTTTATCTTTGTTTTAATCTAATAAGCAATAAAGACAATGATAGTGAGCATTGTTACTTCTTTCTAGAAGATTTTCTTTTTTGTTTTATATATTAATTTTATTTTCTATTTTATCTAAATGCTTGTGTCGATTTGTACTGCTAGCTGGAAAGTACTATTGTTTGGCTAGTAGGACTTAGACACAATAAAAAGAATAAGGAAAGAAATTAAATACAAGAAATTAGGAATAGAGAATTAAATTTCTATCAATGAGAAGTCATGCTTTCGTATGCGTTTACAATAAAAGAAGAAAAAATTGACATGTGGAACAGAAAGCATGGCTTCTCAGTGGTCGAAATTTAATTCTCTATTCCTAATTTTTTGTTTCTTATTTCTTTCATTGTGTCTGAGTCTTTACTATTATCTCTTGAACTAATAATTTTTATGAATCCCATCTATTGCACCAATACTATTAGGAAATCCATATTTTTGTTTAATTGATTTCATATTACGTTTAGGGCACATATTATGGAACTTTTCGAAATAAATTCCAATCAGAATTATTCAATTATTTCCTATATTTTTATTGTTTTCTAGGGAAAACAAAATAATTCCGATCGGAATCCATTTGATCCGAACAATTCCATAATACCTGCCCAGATTTCCAAAGTTGGTCAGCGAATAAATATTTAAGCGCAAATACAAAATTTTTAATGTAATACATATATGTACGTAATAAATTCAATTAGATATATATTACTTTATATAAGAAGTTTTATTATAATTTTGTTTTTTCTATTATAATCTTTGAAAATGTTTCTTCGAGAAATAAAAATTTATTTATTTTTATCGATTTATTCAGTTTGCCATATAATTAAGGGTAGAATAATAAATAATGAAATTGATTAAATAAATAAAGACAATATTAAATAAATCTAAATTTTTTATATATTATCTGTACATGTGTATTTATTACATACTTATAAATTAAATCTGTTGCTAATTAACTTGTATTGCACGAATTGTATTAGCATAAATAAAATTGTTTAAAACATTCAATTTTCGAGAATAAAAAAAAATAAAAATCTAAATAAATTCCATATTTTTCAAATAATATATCGCAAAAAATAGAATAACATATAAAATATAACATATAAAATATTTGAGTCTTATTATGATAAAAAATACATAAACGCGTTTCTTTTGTCAACACCTTCCCCTTGTGTATCTTCAACCGGTTCAGCTTGTACACAATTCTGTTCGTTAATAAGTACAGGAATATCTATCACATCATTTTGTAACAAACATATGTTATGCAAAACACAACAAGCGATTATATATTTAGGTATTAAGTCAGTTCTGTACATTGGAAGTGTATCCAAAAGGCTTCGGAAACGACCTTTCAAAAGCCCTATTGAACGTTCAACCATCATTCGAGCAGATGAGAGACGTGTGTTGAAAATTATCTGACGTTCAGATAGATGACCTTGTCTTTGAACGGTACCATAATATATTTTGTGAGACGATAAGCTGCATCACCCAGTATGTGACTATCATGCGGAAAGTTATTATCTGTACACATCGTTTCAAAACCTGATAGTCGGAAGACACGCATGTCGTGTACAGAACCTGCTTGTCCTGTATAGCAATGTATGAATTGCAGCTGTTCATTACAAATAATCTGTTGAGATATATATAAATTGTTTACTAATTATCATACAATTACCCATATCAAATTATAGATTAAGATTGAGATTATATTAAAATTTAATTTATCAGGACAAAATGTGCAAAATTAATTCAGACTAGTTATATTTGTTCTAATTGGTTAAATTCCAATTCAACCTCAATCTGAATCTATAATTTGATATGCACTTCAGACAAGCATTCGTGCATACATATATAATATATAATATGTATATTATGTGTGTGTGTGTGTGTGTGTGTATTCTTAAAGCACAAAGAAAAGTAAAAACTATCAATATTATAATACCAGAAATGTCACCAATTCTCCTACCTGTAATTGAATGGAGTGAAAACCTTTTCTATTTATATAGGAATCACTATTATCTCTTGGACTAATAATTTTTATATGAGTCCCATCTATTGCACCAATAACATTAGGAAATCCATATTTTCGTTTAATTGATTCCATACTACGTGCAGATTCTTCCAATGTTGGCCAGCGAATAAATGTTGCCACTTTTTTATATAAAGCATTCACTACTTTTTGGACACTTCGCCATGCTGTAGCTGTTCCGAAATCAAATCTGTCAGAGACACACCTTTAACAGAAGATTACTTGTATAATATTAATATATAAAGACATGTATATGTACATTTATATTACAAATTTTAATCTTTACCTATAAGAATTTGGTGTACTCATGAACCAGATAGCTATAAGTAACTGTTCTTCAGGAGATTTTGGGTGCCTTCCATATCTGTCTTGTTTACATAAATCGCCCCACAATAATTGTAATAAAAAGTTGAAAGTTCTTTGTTTCATGCTATAAAATAATAAATAATTATTGTAATAATTTTCTATTACATTACTCATATGTACACTGTCTGTCAATGATTCGTTCCATTCCCTTAGCGAATTTATATAGGATATATGTTACATCCTATATAAACTTGCTAGGAAAATGGAACAAATTATTGACATAGTGTACGTTATATCTATAGTACATTATTTCAATTGTGTTAATAAACATATTTTCTAATTATAATTTATCAAAATCTATTTAAAGGCATATAAAATAAAGATAATCTGTTATAAATATACAGGGTGATTCCAAATAACTATATGTCCTTGCATACACATATTCTTAGTAATATTCTGAGTCAACTTTTTCTTTCGCAAAAAATTATCCAAAGCTTAGATTTCTAGATATAATAAGAAATAGTTTACGTATCCTGAATCAGATACAAGAGGTAAGCAGGGGTGGCACAACTCACCGCTGCTCGCGGGCACCACGAGGCGTCTGCTGCGCTCAATAATCGATAATCTCAATTATCTTTAACGATGGTATTTAGTATTTTGAATCATCCGAATATTATGTAATAAAGAAATGAATAGGTGACAGAGAGAGAGAGAGAGAGAGAGAGAGAGAGAGAGAGAGAGACTGAGAGGAGAAAGAGGGGAGAAAGAACCTGTTCGAACCTGTTTACGCACGTACCATTCCGCAATCAATTGATTGTTCTCACGATCCATCCTTCAGTTTATCGGATTAAATCTTTCTTCTTTCTTCTTACATTTTATCACTTCACTCGTTTACACAGCCATACACACGCGCACACACACACACACACACTCTGTTCACTCACTTGATCGAATTTATTTACACCTCAAAAAAATAGTACGAAACATTTAACTATTAAACATTACTAATCACTCGGCACGTCAAAATTACTCGAAGAAAGAAACACGTATTTACTCGACGAACACACAACACGTGTTTACTAGTTACTCGTCAGCTGACATCGAGCTCAGCTAAGCAAGCAAACAACTGACTTTATTGGTTATTGTATGGTAACACTGTCGAATATGTGTCTGGGAACGCGGCAACTTAAAAATAAAAATATTGATTAATATTTGATTTACTATTATAATTTGTTGAAGAATATTGTTGCGTGAGCTTCGCGAGCGTGAGCTTTGCGCGCATTGTGAGCGCAAGCTTTACGCGGAAAAATCAATATATCGATTGCTTCAGTCAGCTGAGTCTATCGGCCCCGGCGTTGCTTAGTTATGTATAAACAAATGGTTTTGTTTAGAACTTCCTGAGACGTCAACTCGCGCGGACGTGCTCGGAATTGATGTAAACGTGTTCGCAGCTTTTAATAAAGTTCCTTGTTCGCCAAAAGCGTGTCTCCTTATTCCGCCGCGTTCGCGAGCGGAAGTGTGTGTGTGTGTGGAGGTGCAACAATATGTTGGAAATGCATACACGGAGACAAAAAATTTTACATTCTAGCAATCAATTTGAATATTCTACGTAATTATTTAGATGATAAAAAATTAATTTTAAATCTGTATTCAGCTGAATTATTAGATGCTGGAATAAAATTATTCTTTTTTCCGTGCACAATTTGTTTATTATTTATTAATCTTGTATGAAATGCTAAATTATTTGTATGAAAATGTAATTATTTTATTTATTTTTTAAAATGCGAACTTTGAGAGAAAATTCCCCGCAATAAATATTTGATTGCCCTGAAAAGGGCAGATTAATTAATTAATTAAATTTTTCAAGAGCTTTTTTTCTTTCTTCTTTCTTCATAACAGGTGTTCAAAATGACCACCGTTCATTGTAACACAAGCTCTCATGCGCCTTAGCAAATTTCTTTGCATTTTCTCCAAAATATCATTATCGATGGCCCAAACGGCATGATGGAGTTTGTCTTTCAAGTCTTCGATGTTTTCAGGAAGTCTTCTGTAAATAATTTCTTTGCAATAGCCCCAGAAAAAAAAATCCAACGGATTAAGATCGGGGGATCTTGCAGGCCAAGGTATTGGACTATATCGGCCCATCCAGCGTCCTGGAAATTGTTCATTTAAATAATTTGTGACGACTCTGGCATTGTGGGGTCCAGCACCGTCTTGTTGGAATATAATTCTATTCCTGTCTGCTAATGGAATTTCTTCCAAAAAATCTGGAAGATTTTCTTCCAAAAATTGTTTGTACGATGCGCCATTTATAATATCTGGCAGAATAACTGGGCCTAGTATGTTTGTACCCATAATTCCTGCCCAGACGTTCAATTTCCATCGTACTTGAAAATTTCTGAGTCGAGTGACACGCGGATTCTCGTCGTTCCAAATATGCATGTGAGAATTAAAATGTCCCTCTTGTGTGAATAGCGACTCGTCGCTAAACATCACACGAGAAGGAAATTCCGGATCCTCGTTTACTCTTCTCAGAAAATTTTCACAAAATCTCTTCCTGCGAGGATAGTCTTCTTCTCGTAGATGTTGCACACGGGTATAATGATAAGGGTGCAACTTTTCTTCGCTTAAGATTTTCTGTATTGTAGAGTAAGACAGATTGTGCTCTCGGGCAATGGTCCGAATACTAATTTCGGGCTCTTGTTCAACGGCACGAAGAACTGTCTCCACATTTCGCAAATTTCTTTCATTGCGATGTCTACCACAATCTCTTTTTCGTGGTAAGACGGTTCCAGTTTCGTATAAACGTTGAGCTGCTCCAAGTATAACGTTAGCCGGTGGATGTCTTGCTCGATGTGGATATAATTCTGCATATCTCCTTGCAGCGACGTACTGCTGTCCCTGGCATTCACCAAGTGCCATCAGCATATCGTAGTATTCTTCATTCGTGTATTGTGCCATATTTCTTTCTTTACTTCTAACGCTTCTAATAACCAAGAGATTATTGATCTACAATTGATCGTTTCGCTGTACTTATACGATCTTCGCGGTGAGTCAATGCCCCCACCACACCACCCTCCGCAAATGAATGCCTCCCACGCTTCTTCTTTCCCTACCACACCACCACCCGCGAATCAAAGCATCCCACACGGGACGACCCCCCGCGAAGATCGTATAAGTACAGCGAAACGATCAATTGTAGATCAATAATCTCTTGGTTATTAGAAGCGTTAGAAGTAAAGAAAGAAATATGGCACAATACACGAATGAAGAATACTACGATATGCTGATGGCACTTGGTGAATGCCAGGGACAGCAGTACGTCGCTGCGAGGAGATATGCAGAATTATATCCACATCGAGCAAGACATCCACCGGCTAACGTTATACTTGGAGCAGCTCAACGTTTATACGAAACTGGAACCGTCTTACCACGAAAAAGAGATTGTGGTAGACATCGCAATGAAAGAAATTTGCGAAATGTGGAGACAGTTCTTCGTGCCGTTGAACAAGAGCCCGAAATTAGTATTCGGACCATTGCCCGAGAGCACAATCTGTCTTACTCTACAATACAGAAAATCTTAAGCGAAGAAAAGTTGCACCCTTATCATTATACCCGTGTGCAACATCTACGAGAAGAAGACTATCCTCGCAGGAAGAGATTTTGTGAAAATTTTCTGAGAAGAGTAAACGAGGATCCGGAATTTCCTTCTCGTGTGATGTTTAGCGACGAGTCGCTATTCACACAAGAGGGACATTTTAATTCTCACATGCATATTTGGAACGACGAGAATCCGCGCGTCACTCGACTCAGAAATTTTCAAGTACGATGGAAATTGAACGTCTGGGCAGGAATTATGGGTACAAACATACTAGGCCCAGTTATTCTGCCAGATATTATAAATGGCGCATCGTACAAACAATTTTTGAAAGAAAATCTTCCAGATTTTTTGGAAGAAATTCCATTAGCAGACAGGAATAGAATTATATTCCAACAAGACGATGCTGGACCCCACAATGCCAGAGTCGTCACAAATTATTTAAATGAACAATTTCCAGGACGCTGGATGGGCCGATATGGTCCAATACCTTGGCCTGCAAGATCCCCCGATCTTAATCCGTTGGATTTTTTTTTCTGGGGCTATTGCAAAGAAATTATTTACAGAAGACTTCCTGAAAACATCGAAGACTTGAAAGACAAACTCCATCATGCCGTTTGGGCCATCGATAATGATATTTTGGAGAAAATGCAAAGAAATTTGCTAAGGCGCATGAGAGCTTGTGTTACAATGAACGGTGGTCATTTTGAACACCTGTTATGAAGAAAGAAGAAAGAAAAAAAGCTCTTGAAAAATTTAATTAATTAATTAATCTGCCCTTTTCAGGGCAATCAAATATTTATTGCGGGGAATTTTCTCTCAAAGTTCGCATTTTAAAAAATAAATAAAATAATTACATTTTCATACAAATAATTTAGCATTTCATACAAGATTAATAAATAATAAACAAATTGTGGACGGAAAAAAGAATAATTTTATTCCAACATCTAATAATTCAGCTGAATACAGATTTAAAATTAATTTTTTATCATCTAAATAATTACGTAGAATATTCAAATTGATTGCTAGAATGTAAAATTTTTTGCTCTCCATGTCTCCGTGTATGCATTTCCAACATATTGTTGCACCTCCACACACACACACACTTCCGCTCGCGAACGCGGCGGAATAAGGAGACACGCTTTTGGCGAACAAGGAACTTTATTAAAAGCTGCGAACACGTTTACAGCAATTCCGAGCACGTCCGCGCGAGTTGACGTCTCAGGAAGTTCTAAACAAAACCATTTGTTTTTACATAACTAAGCAACGCCGGGGCCGATAGACTCAGCTGACTGAAGCAATCAATATATTGATTTTTCCGCGTAAAGCTTGCGCTCACAATGCGCGCAAAGCTCACGCTCGCGAAGCTCACGTTCGCAACAATATTCTTCAACAAATTATAATAGTAAATCAAATATTAATCAATATTTTTATTTTTAAGTTGCCGCGTTCCCAGACACATATTCGACAGTGTTACCATACAATAACCAATAAAGTCAGTTGTTTGCTTGCTTAGCTGAGCTCGATGTCAGCTGACATCGAGTAACTAGTAAACACGTGTTGTGTGTTCGTCGAGTAAATACGTGTTTCTTTCTTCGAGTAATTTTGACGTGCCGAGTGATTAGTAATGCTTAATAGTTAAATGTTTCGTACTATTTTTTTGATGTGTAAATAAATTCGATCAAGTGAGTGAACAGAGTGTGTGTGTGTGTGTGTGTGTGCGCGTGTGTATGGCTGTGTAAACGAGTGAAGTGATAAAATGTAAAAAGAAAGAAGAAAGATTTAATCCGATAAACTGAAGGATGGATCGTGAGAACAATCAATTGATTGCGGAATGGTACGTGCGTAAACAGGTTCGAACAGGTTCTTTCTCCCCTATTTCTCCTCTCAGTCTCTCTCTCTCTCTCTCTCTCTCTCTCTCTCTCTCTCTCTCTCTCTCTCTCTCTCTCTCTCTCTCTCTCTCTCTCTCTCTCTCTGTCACCTATTCATTTCTTTATTACATAATATTCGGATGATTCAAAATACTAAATACCATCGTTAAAGATAATTGAGATGATTATCGATTATTGAGCGCAGCAGACGCCTCGTGGTGCCCGCGAGCAGCGGTGAGTTGTGCCACCCCTGCTTACCTCTTGTATCTGATTCAGGATACGTAAACTATTTCTTATTATATCTAGAAATCTAAGCTCTGGATAATTTTTTGCGAAAGAAAAAGTTGACTCAGAATATTACTAAGAATACGTGTATGCAAGGACATATAGTTATTTGGAATCACCCTGTATATTGTTTAAAATATACATATATTTAATTTAATCCATAATTCTTAAACATGCCTCCGATTTTATACGTAAATATATTTATATATGTATTCTATGTTTATTCTATATATATTTTAAATATAAACTTTATATAGATCTTATATACTTACCGAAAATGTTTTTTAAACTGCTCATCTGTAAAAGAACGAACGATATCGATATAATTTTTACACCGCGGTATTGAACGCACTGGTGTTATGTATTTTTGGAGATAAAATAATATAATTTCGTCTTCTTCTTCATCTGTTGAATCGTCTGATTCAGATGAATTTAATAAATCAATAGCATGTATTATTGTAAACGGTGTAAGGGAATTCAGGAGAAACTTAAGTTACTAGGCGAGTTAGAAACGGAACTTTGTTTTCCCTGGATTGGCAGTAATGGAAGCGAGGTTTAAAACGAATACGCAGGGAGCGACTGGCGTCTTTTGCCCGCGAAAGTTGCGTCCGGTTGGAGCAGGTGCTCCGGTATTTTCGGAGTGCGTTGTCCAGGAGTTTGTGCGCGTAGAAGTCGCGGTGCGTCAGGTTTGCGCCCGGACTGATAGTACGACGGCGAGCGGACTGGAGCGGTGCGGTAGTGCCGGTTAATCGGAGCAGCGCCGGGTTTGTTCGGTCACGACCTATTTGCGTGATCGCGGAGACCATTTTGAAATTGTCCAACGGCCGCGTGGTCGGCGGTCGAGGCGAAAACCTTTGTGGAATAAAGCGAAATTAAATTAATTTAGTGCTGAAGAGCTCTCGACATTTTATTGGTAGAATCCCTGCTTCTTCCTCTGGAATTGCCGCCAAATTCAAGAGATTTAAATTCATCGTTTACAACGGTATCAGAGCCATATTTGCTTATGTTATTCACCGCCAGTACTGTGATTGTCGTTCCGTTATAGAGCGAAGAAAGTGTTATAAGCAATTACGGAACGCATCGCCAACACTGCTTTACGACGTCACGTTGTCAGTACTGGCAGTGAATATCGGAATGCACCCTAATGTCATTAAGACGTCAATTAGTGACGTCTGCTTCGTCATAAAATGACCAAAAAATGACGTCAATTAGACGACACCTTGCTACCTGGGAAATGTTCCACTTGAATGAACAACGCACCGAATTTCTGTTTCACATTTACGACATATAGTTATAACATCAACTGACGGTTATATTAATTTTCCACGACTTTTTACACTTCTCAAATTATTTTTTCCATCGTTACGTGCTGTTAATGCACTTACGCAAACATCACAAATTAATTTTTCTTTTAATTGCATTACGACATAGCCAGCAATACATTCGATGACATTCTTAAAAAATTCCAAAATTTACCGAACATCTGGAATGTAGTTATGATTATTAACTAAGTTTAATGTTTCAACATTATTATTTTTATCCAATTTATCATATAATCGTAATAATCGTGATGTGGAATTTATAATATCTTCAGAATTTTCTACCCAGATAGCCACAAATGTATGTATGAGCACAAATTGTTCTCATGTTGCTAATAAAGATGTTAGCCTCTTGCTATGCATTTACGTCGTCCCTTGTGCTGTTATTTGTTAGCATTCGACACTGATCTTAAATAATGCTAGCATAATGTTTGAAACGTGCAAAGAATTTTATTTCCGACATCAAATGCTAGCAAACAACAGCACAACGGACGACATAAATGCATAGGAAGATGCTAATATCTTTATTATACCAAACTGACTATCTGGGTATTTTGCCAGCAGATGATACGTGTAAAATTGATATTTCTTCTAAAGGAATACAATTGCCAGTCCTTGAATTACGTAAATCTGCATGAATAAAAATTTTTTTATAGCCGCTTTGAATTGTCTGACAGTAGGATTATTATTTCCTCCGCCATGATATCTAAGACATCTAAATAGCAATTCTATATGATCTTGACTGAGTTTATAAAAAAGAATGTATTTTAAATAATTATTTTCTATACAAAATTCTTTAAATAATGTTAACGCACTTTCCATACAAATAAGAAATCCTAAAAAACCAGTGTTTCGACGAGAATAACATAATAATTCACCATTTTCTCTTTTTAATGATAATATGTAGGATTTAAATTGTTCAAATTCATTCGTTACTAATTCTATATTTTTAGAATTTAATGCTTGCTTTAATCCAATTTGTTTTATGTTTTTTGAATTTAATATATCGAAAAGATCATTAAAAATTAATAGAAATTTAATTGTTTGCTCGCAACCTTGAAATTTTTCCAACAATAAATTATTTTTACAAAATAAAAGTGAGTCCGCGACTGATTGACTAAAAATTTGAGCGGCTAACCGAACTTTTATTTTTTGTTTATTATAATTGATGTGTTCACTTCTTAAATTATTGCCTAAATGCATACCTTCTAGTTGTAACTCATGAAGGTTATTTAAGTATGACCATCGTCCCAGATAGGCATAAATGTATGTATGAGCACAAATTGTTCTCATGTTGCTAATAAAGATGTTAGCATCTTGCTACGCATTTACGTCGTCCCTTGGAGTGAGTCCCAGATGCGCACAGTAATAAACGGACACAGCAGGCTGAGTGAAACAGACACAACAACAAACGGACACAGTAACAAACGGACACAGTAACAAACGGACATAGTAATAAACGGACACAGTAATAAACGGACACAGTAACAAACGGACACAGACCAAATGCGCACAGATCAAACGGACACAGTAACAAACGGACACAGACCAAATGCGCACAGACCAAACGGACACAGTAACAAACGGACACAGTAATAAACGGACACAGTAACAAACGGACACAGTGATAAACGGACACAGTAACAAACAGACACAGACCAAATGCGCACGGTCCAAATGCGCACAGTCGCAAACCTATATGGTGCAGAGAATGCTTTGCACACACACACACACACACACACGGGGGCTTCGCCTCCTCCCGCACCCATCCCGTCGGTAGAGGTGCCCGAAAAGTCGCAACCCATGTGGTAAGTCTGTTGGTTACTATGTCCGTTTGGTCTGTGCGCATTTGGTCTGTGTCCGTTTCACTCAGCCTGCTGTGTCCATTTATTGCTGTGCGCATCTAGGACGCTCTCTAAAATATTGCAGATCCCCAAAAGTATTTCGCACTAGTTTTAGCATATGACTGGGATCGAAAAAAGCTACTATTATTTCATTTGTAACAGGGTGAAAAAACGATATCTGCAACGAAGTTATATCATTAAAATTGCACCCGAGATTTTTAAAAACAGAAAAGTTTGTAGATGTTCCATTACAAGTCAAAAATATTATTTTTAAGCCAGTTTCATGCACAGCTTTTAAACATTCTGTTATCAAATGAGTTTTCTCATCTGCAGACATTTCTCAAGTAATATGGAATTGGAATTTCCCATGCACCATTTATGCAAACAATCATAAAAACTAAAACTTGATTTGCTAAGATAGTATCTTCACAAGCAATGTTTTCTCCCAAATCAATGTAACCGCTAAATTTTGAATCATCATATTTTAAATGTTCTCGAATTGCCATTTCATAAAATAGTAAAGAACCAAATAATGTATAATTTGATTTTTTTACACGTTCAGTGATGGAATATAACGTTTCTGAACTAATACCAGGTTCCCCATTAACAGTTCTGTATCAAGAAGAAAGAGTTTTTACATGTGGTAAGCATTTATTAAAGTAATCATATTCATAAGCTTATGCAGAATAATAATGTAGCGTTAGTGCAAATGAACGTATTTCCGACGAATATTGTTTAGGTACGCAAACATTTTTCTTTCGCATAATTAATCGCTTAAAAATCTCACCTATTGGTTTATCTAACATATGTCCCACACAGCACAGGATATCGCAATCCACCAGATATCCGAGGAATATCGCAATAACCGTAGAACATCCATGGGATGCAATATGTCCAATTGGATATCTCGATAACCTGGGGATATCCTCGGGATAAAGCGTGCTGTGTGGGGTATGATGTCAATTTGTATTTCATTCAACAATTTATTATTCTTTAATTTGTTTAAAATTTCTTTGCGTGTGATCACTTGATTCTTATACCGTCGTATTTTTTGTTGCGCAAATCGCATTTTTTTTGCATGTTGTACTTCCAAGAATTTAATTCTTTTCCGTAATCTAGATTTTTCTGGAGAATTATAAATGCATGTAGATGATACCATTGTTATTTTAGCCACTTTAAATACCGATTGTGCTAAAATAATAAATAACAGTAATTATATCAGATTAAAAATTATTAAATTTTATTTATTAATTCTATTTCTTTGAAGGTAGGTAGAATATGTATGAAAAATGATTTTTACGTGAACAAATATTTGTTATGGGTGAAGGATCCATTGATTACATCTATTGATTCTGTTGGAACTATTGGCGAATAATTTATTTCTTGTGATACCGTTTCAATTAATAAATACGTTTTCATTAATAAATTGTTCAACAGTATATAGATTCCAAAGATAATCGCTGCATTGTAAGTGTTCTCTAGAAAAAAAAGAATAGATCTATGAATATATTAATGAAAAATAAACATTATAGTGTGAGATATAATATATATTATAAAAACATTAATTGTTATTTACACTGAGCAATGCATTTGGCCTAAGTCGAATTATTGAACATGTTCTATTAAAAGATTCTTCTTCAAAATGAATGGAACAAATACGAGCTGTAGTTAAGATAGATGATGAACTCATTCCCAAAATATCCAACCATAACTTAATTGCGAGTAGTAGAATTTTTGGGAAAACTAAAAAAGAACCATATTATTTTTAACAAATTATATTTTTAAAATAAAAAAATATAATATTTTAATGTTTAACATAATGAATAATTTAATACCTGTGAAATGTTATTTTTATATTGTCATTTATACTGTTATTTCTTTTTTTCCAATTTTGAAAATCAGAATTCTTACACGACTGTACAAAGCACTGTACCATTTTTCACTTACAAAAAATATTTGTTATAATGTAAAACCCTGACACAACCTATTTATCTTTTATTTATTTTTTAAATGTCACGTTGTGTTACGTTGATATTTTTTACACTGCGCTTGCGCCAAATAATAACCAATCAAAAGTAGGCACAGTCAGTTTTCTCTCAATGGCTTCTGCCCTACAACGTTATACTTCGTACCTATATTCCTAATGTAAGAGAATTCAGGGGAAGCTTAAGTTACTAGGTGAGTTAGGAGCGGAACTTTGTTTTCCTTGGATTGGCAGCAATGAAAGCGAGGTTTATAACGAATACGCAGCGAGCGAGTGCCGTCTTTGCCCGCGAAACTTGCGTCCGATTGGAGCAAGTGCTTCGGTATTTTCGGAGTGCGTTGTCCAGAAGTTTGCGCGCGTAGAAGTCGCGATGCGTCAGGTTTGCGCCCGGTCTGGTACGACGGCGAACGGACTGGGGCTCGATTCTTGAATTTATTCGCAAGAGAAACATATTCGCAAATTCTGTTCTTACAGAAAAGTTAGAAATTTATTGGCTATCGTATAGCTATTAACCAATAAACTTACAACTTTCTGTTAGAGCGAGTATTTGCGTATACGTTTCTCTTGCGAATGACTTCAAGAATCGGGCCCCTGGAGTAGTACGGTAGTGCCGGTTAATCGGAGCAGCGTCGGGTTTGATCGGTCACGGGCTGTTTGTGTGATCGCAGAGACCATTTTGAAATTATCCAACGGCTACGTGGTTCGGCGGCCGAGGCGAAAACCTTTGTGGAATCAAGTGAAATAAATCTGTTTAGTGCTGAAGCGCTCTCGACGTTTATTTGGTAAAATCCCTGCCTCTTTCTCTGGAATTGTCGCCAAATTCAAAAGAATTAAAAATCTTCGCCTACACTATGTCTATGGATTAAACGCACAAGCTTTGTCTACGTCGGGTGCTTTCCATTTAGTAACACAAGTCGACACAAGCATCGTTCTACCTTTTTTTATGTTCAATGAGTAACGAAGATAGAACGACACTTGTGTCGACTTGTGTCATTAAATGGAAAGCACCCAGTTACGACTACGACTGTCTTAATCATAACGCCATGTTGTGCTTCGTCGGCCCGTCAAATAGGTTACACGCATGGTGGAAGGATATAAGGTGTGCTCATACGCATATGCTTTTTAACAGCCAATGAAAAGTTGCTTCCAGATACCGCCATCTTGCCGCGGTATTTTCAATTTGTTATATCATAATAGTACCTCAATATCATCCAGACCAGAGTATTCAGACTCCAATTCTCAATAATTCGGAAAAAGGCCTTATTCTAAATAATTACAAATTATTAGAGATGAAAATAATTGAAGGTGATAGATGGGATAAAAATAAAGAGACTAACTTTTTCATAATAGGGCCTAAACACAATGCCAGACAACAGGCAATATATAGGAACAGAAATAATGAAAGAGAGAAAGGATCTCTTTTCTCTTTCTCTCTTTCTTTAAAATGGCCGCATCTGAAATCTGCGCAGAACCGTACCGAAATTCGTCTTGAGTATGAGCACACCTTATATCCTTCCACCTAAAGATACTATAACAGAGATTCGCCGATGCGTTAACGATTTCTGATTGGCTCCCGTCGCTTGGGGTATAACCGGAAGTATGAGAGAGAAAGATAGATATAACTGACAGAGAAAGCCTAGCCGACCTAACCTGTCACCTGTCAAAAGAAAACAGAGTGTCTACGTGTCTACCAAATAGAATATAAAATCAGAGAGAAACCTGAGGTTGCACATATTTTTCTACGAGTCTAAATACAATGCTTACATTATATTTATAATACATAATGTGTATATAAACATAATATGTATTTATATATAATAATATATAATTTCTTAATAATCAATTTATATTACTTAACCTTACATGGGAAAATTAATGAAATATGCCTAAACCTTTTTTTTAAATATATTGTGTTTTAATATTTATTTTGTTTACGATTATTAAATATCAATAACTACAAATAAAAATATATATATTGTATTCTTGCATTTACAATCAAAATAAACCGCCATCGAAAACGTCATATCCGATATCCGGTTTTACCCCAAGACGGCACATTGGCGAATCTCTGTTATATGGTTTGTTCGCGTCGCCATGCTCCGACATGCTCCTACTCACTCCAACGCATTCTAATAGGTTGGCGTCATCGGAATCAACGTATTGGAGTGCGTTGGGGTGAATAGGAGCATGTTGGGGCATGTGACGCGAACAGACCCATAGTATCTCTACTTCCATGCCCCCATCCAGTCATCAGTATGGGTACAAGATGGACAGACAAGAGTCACGCTTTGAGTATATATACATGGAGGAGGAATGCCAGCACTGAAAGTGTGTCCAAGATCTGTGCGAGAGAGAAAGGTATATCATGATACTTGCTCTCTCTGCGCATGCGTCAAACGCTATATGTACAATGGCTGGCATTGTATGTTTCACACACACATACAATTCGTAATTAAGTACAAAAGTGCACAAGAAGTGTTGAAACTGCGGTGCAGATAATGATATTAACGCATGCGCAGAGAAAGCGAGTATCATGATATACCTTTCTCTCTCGCACAGATCTTGGACACACTTTCGGTCTACATGAAACCATAGCAATTCCTCCTCCATGTATATATACTCAAAGGAGTCACGGTGGGGAGCCATTGGCGCATCTTTGATTGGGTGCTTTCCATTTAGTGACACAAATCGATACAAGTATTGTTCTATCTTTGTTACTCATTGAACATAAAAAAAGATAGAACGATGCTTGTGTCGACTTGTGTTACTAAATGGAAAGCACCTATTATAGGTCTTTAGCATAAACCTTATAGATATGGACTGGCAATACCAAGCGAAACCGTGACCTAGTTTACATCGTGCATTTGATACGCGTATCAAATAGTAAATAACTAGTGAATGTGTTTAATCATTGGCTGATCAGCTTAAATTCACTACTTGATACGCGTATCAAATGCACGATGTAAACTAGGTCCGTGTCCATACTTCCCTCTCTAAAAAATCCGGAAATATGTTTCGCGCATGCTTGCACATATTATACATTGAAATCCAATGATTGGTCACGGATCTAGTCACATGTTTTAACTTAATATGTGTATATATATGTATATACATATGTATGCATGTGCGCTGACATGCGCGATAGTTATTTCCGGTAACTTTAGAGAAAGAAGTACTAAAAAGTCTGTTTCTCTCTCGCATCTCTTCTGGACACCGTTTTCTATACACAAACTGTAGGCAATTGCCGGTCCATATCTATAAGGTCTATGGTCTTTAGGCTATACCAGACCATAGAGATATATAATATAGAGTCAACCTTCTGTGAGCAGAGCTGTCCGCATCTTCTATGGGATAGAATGATATGTAGTAAGGTGTTGTCTTCGTCACTCAGCTAGTCTGGTGGGAGATTCAGAGGCGCGCTCCCCGCTCCCCGTACCTCACGATGTCGTTTGTACCCCACGCACGCTTCGATGTACTGGGAGCGGGGAGCGCTCTCCCACCAGACTAGCTGAGTGACGAAGACAACACCTTACTACATATCGTTCTATCCCATAGAAGATGCAGACAGCTCCGCTCACAGAAGGTTGACTCTATGGGTGTTACGATATGGCTATCCGAGTAATTTTCTCTAGGACCGAAATATATGATAAGCACAGCCATCTACTACCATCATGATTCGTGACAACTCAATGCTGTCTAGTATAGCCAAATCAACATCACGAGCAAGTTGCGAGTTGCGAGTTCCGTGAGTTTGTAGCAGGTAATCTAAAAAGTACGATATAAATATTATAAATAATTTGATTGATTATTACAATTAAAAATAATGTTTTTAATGTATGATAAGATTATTAACTTTATTAAAATAGTAATTATATGTAACATAATCATGTATTTTTAAAGTATTGTCTAAAGTAATATTAAAGAGATTATTTTATTTACAAATATTTTTTCTGTCTATCAAGTTTCTATCATAACGGTATTATTTCAAAACCTAATATAATATTTTAATTAAACATTGATTCTCAATAAATGTTATTATTTATTATTAATAACTAACATATATATTAGAAGAGTCATCTTTTATTAAACAGATGGTGTTAACACTTTAAAGCAAATGAGATAAATGATGTAAAATTACTAAATAAATCATTATTAATAATATTTTTTAGATTACAAGTAAAATAAAAATTTAAGTATAAATATTTTTCTTTCTTGTAACAACTGTTAATGATAAGTTGCATGGTGTTATCATTATTTTAAAAAATTATATATCTTTATGTATAAATATTATGCATGAATATTTCACTAATGTGAAACTAATAATAATGTTTACAATAAATTTTTTTAATTTGTAATGCAAGTGCATAGTAAATTAAGATATACTGTATTTATAAACACATGTTTATAAACACATGTTTATAAATACGTTTAAATAAAATAACATTTATAACATTAATAACATTTATTAAGAATCAATGTCTAATTAAAATTTTATATTAGGTTTTGAAATAATATCGTTATAATAGAAACTTGATAGACAAATAAATAAATAAAATATTTGTAAATAAAATAATCTCTTTATATTACTTTAGACAATACTTTAAAAATACATGATTGTGTTACATAATTACTATTTTAATGAAGTTAATAATCTTACCATACATTAAAAACAGTATTTTTAATTGTAATAATCAATCAAATTATTTATAATATTTATATCGTACTTTTTAGGTTACCTGCTACAAACTCACGGAACTCGCAACTCGCAACTTCTTCTTCTTCTTCTTCTTCTTAAAAGGCCCCTTATGGATTTCCGACCCAATGAAGGGTCACAGTACCATGCGTTAATCGGGTTTACAACCCAAAACTAACCCCTGAGGCAATTGAGTTAGTTATAATCCAATAAATTTTATGATTCTTGCAACTCATTGCTTATTGATCATAGTATAAGTAGGGATCACTCTTATCGATCCCTCCAATTTACCGTCAGAGTAGAGAGATTCAATAAAATGGATTTCGATGATATAATGTTAATTTATTGTATATCTTTATTAAAATTTAGAGATTTAATTTATTATCTGTAATAAATTTAATAATTAGCTTAGCAATATTTCTGTTTATATTTGATATCAAATAGTTCATAGACAAAGGAGACTGCAAGCCATTAGCAAAAAGAGCTTTTACAAATTGAACTCTATTCACATGCAATAATGGACAGGACCAGAAAATATGATTCAAATCCTGCTCCTGAGTGCCACACTCACACATTGGGGAGTTAAAGACCCCTATTTTAGCCAAAAATTGATTAGTGTATGCATATCCTGTAACTATTCTGTTTAGAATGGTGATCTCTCTTCTTTTAAATTTACACTTTTTCTTCTTTAAAAAAGATATGTCAATATCTGAGAGAAAATTCATGAAATTATTACCGGTGTTAACATTAATTTTCAGTATAAAATTTGAATCTATTAACATGTAATATTCCCTGAGAGAAAATAATACCTGCTTAAAATCTACCTTATTAGATGGTATTTTATTTAGTTGAGCTGCATCCTTGGCCGCTCTGTCCGCTGTCTCATTTCCTAAAATGCCCTTGTGAGCCGGACACCATGTAAACCTAATGTTTTTGTTCAATGTTGAAGATTGGAGTAATTTAACTTTTATATCCCGAACTAAATGACAAAGAGGAAATGGTTGAAAGTCTTTAAGTTCGAGAGCATTCAGACAGCTCAAAGAGTCCGTGCATATATTAGCACAATTAAAATTACTGTTATTAATAAACTCTATTGCTTTTAAGATGGCAAACGCCTCAGCTGAGAAGGAGCTAGAAAATTTATTTAATTTAAATTTGAGTGTTATACCAAGTTTAGGTATCCAGATTGAGCATCCCACCTCTGGTATTTTATCCGTACCAATAGAGCGTGAGCCGTCAGTATAAATCCTTAATTCATCAATTGATAATGATTCAGAATTAATTAATCTCAAAAAAGTACTGTTGGGATCGCCACTTGTTAAGGCTTGATAGCCTGAACTATTGTCCACAGCAATATTAGTCTGATTCAGATTGAGTGGATATGATAGTGAAGGATGAAAATTCCATATATATAAATCTTGTTGAAATTTAAAGATTTCCGGCCATCTCTTAGAAATGAATGGAATATTTCTCGGAGCAGTTCTACGCGACTGTATGAGATATGCTAAATTTTTAAGTTTTGAACATATAGTTTGTTTGTTTAATTGAATAGCTTTGCAAATAAATCTGTCACATAATTGGGTTATTCTTCTTTCTAACGAATGTTGGTTGCTAAACCTCCATGTAACTCGATTAGGAGTAAATTTTGATAAACCTATTGCTATCTTATATGACAAACCTAACAGTCTCTCCAACTCACCAAAATACGAGCCAGCTGCATTAACAAACCAAAACGAGCCCCACTCAATTTGAGCCCTTATTGTGGCATTAACAAATCTTACGCAATCAACAGGGTCTATACCCCAAGATCCTGCGATCCATTTCAAAATATTAAAAAATTTCTTAATTTTTAATTTTAGAGTTTTTAAATGAGCTGTCCATCTCAAGCCCGAATCCATTACCAGACCAAGATACCTTATATGTTGACTTAATTTAATTGGTAAGTTTTTAAAATATACAATATCCGGTATAATCAAGGATTTTTTCCTATTAAAAATTATAAATTGAGTTTTTTCTATTGATAGTTTAAAATTTATTTGGTCAAACCAAAGTAATAAGTTAGAGAAAGCTTTATTTAGATTGGCTATTAAAGTATTATAATTTTTATTAATAGAATAAATTACAAAGTCATCTGCGAATTGTAATGAGAAGCTATTATAATGAATCTGTTGTAAACAATCTTTAATATATATATTAAACAGCAAAGGGCTCAAAACAGAACCCTGAGGAAGCCCTTTATATAGAATACGTCGACATATAAAATTTCCCGATTCATAGAAATCTACCGTTCTGGGGCCAAGAAAACCTCTAAGAAAGTTCTTATATCCGATTGGAATTCTAAATTCATTAAGATGATTAAATAATAATTGTGGTATCACATTATCATAAGCTCCTTCGATATCCAAAAAAATTGCTCCCAAAAGCTCATTTTTTAAAAAGGTTCTATAAATATCCAATCCCAGAATAGATAAACAGTCATCGCAAGAGCGTCCTTTCCTGAAACCAAACTGAGATGTAGGAAGTAACAATTCCAGTTCCACAAATCTATTTAATCTTTTTATTATGAGTTTCTCAAAAACCTTGCAAACAACAGATGCCAAAGCTATTGGACGAAATCCTTTTTTACCAGGTTTTGGTATCAAGTTCACATCGTAAAGTTTCCAAGATGGAGGCACAGAACCATCCAAACGTATTGCATTAAAAGAATCTAATAATACTTGAAGGGGTCTAGAAGGAAGAAGTCTTAAAAGAGTGTTATCAATCAAATCCGGACCAGCAGCTGAATTTATTTTAGATGATAAAATTGCATCCTTCAACTCATATAATTGAAAAGGGTCATCAAACAAAGCAAGATGTTTTAAATGCTTTATTTTCACAAAGGGAGGATCGCACCATGAAGGAGCAATCCTATCAATATTTAAATTTATTAAATCCTGATTAGAAATGTTTGAAGGAGTAATAGGATTAAAATAAACACTACTTTTAAGTTTACTAATAGTTTCCCAAAAAGTACCAATATTAAAATTGTTATTAATTTCTTCTATGAATCCCTTAAAATTTAGCGATTTCCTTCTATTTAATATTTTTCGTGTATTATTTGAGGTTTTTCTATATTCTATAAGATTATGTCTACTAGGGTTAGTCATACAGTTTTTGAAAGCTTTTAATCTATCTGTGACTGCCAAAGCACAATCATTATCCCACCATGGTTTATTAAACTTCTGTAAGGATTTTTTGGATTTAATTGAAGTTAACATTTTAGATGTAGAATCAAAAGATTTTATGGATCCATTATTTTCATAAGACTTGATACCAGCCTCATATGCACAACTAATAATTCCATTGTACCAATCGTTATATAAAGATATACCATCTGTAGTGGAGGGATTATAGTTCTCAAAAAAAGCATTACATTTAATAGAAAAGATCTTTTTATCAAAGGATTTATATAAAAATTTTGGGCGTTTGCCTCTATCTATTTTAATATTAAATTTATTCTTAGAGATAAGAATATTGATAAAAATGGGAAAATGGTCACTACCCCAAGGATCTTCTGAGAGAGACCATAGACAGTTAGATGCCAAATTAGAAGAAACAATAGAAAGATCTGGTGCACTAATATGATTAGGATTAATAGAAATTCTAGTAGAAAGCCCCTCGTTAAGGTAAACAAAATCAAGTGTTGTAATACTATCGGCCAATGCTCTACCATTAAAGTTAGATATACTTGATCCCCAAGAATTGTGTTGAGCATTGAAGTCTCCACATATTAAAAGATAGTTGTTTGTACTTAAATTATCTAAATAATTAAAAATTATATTCCAGTTAGATTTGTTTATATTGATATTTGGAGGATTGTAAAGAGAAGCTATATATAAAAATTTATTATTTACTGAATCAACTTTTATTTTGATAATAACGAGTTCTATTTTATGATTTAATGGAATTTTGAAGTTAACAGAAACCGGATCTAAAGTTTTAGAACATACTATTGCAACACCACCACCGATAGTATCGTTAGGTCTATCAATTCTAAACGTAATATAATTTTTAAAATAAAAATAATCCTTAGGTCTAAGCCAAGTCTCCTGCAAACATATAATATCATAATTTAATATAATATTAGAAATCTCTGAAAATTTGCCGTGGGCACCTCTACAATTCCATTGAACTATTTTAAGATTCATTTTTTAATATAAGAAGCAGGAGATCGATTCCTTATAGATAAACAAATATCAAGCAAATCGTTAAAGATTATTTTAGAAAATCAGATTTTGTAATGTAAAAATTGTATAAATAATCCAGTATTTCGTCTTTCATACGGGAGGAATTTTTATTTTCTTTAGTTATCATATATATGTCATTTAAAATTATACCTATAATGGGGTTTTCACTAAAATTACTTAAATTATTAGCTTGATTATGATCAGAGTCTTTACTCTGCTGAATATGTGAAAATTCATTCATTAGATTTGTATCTAAATCTTTGATTCGATTATAGTTTTGATTTTGTTTAAGATCAATTAAATCACCCGTTATATTTTGAGTTGGAGATAAATCCAATATCTCTTTTTGCTGTAATTGAGAATATTGATTTGCTTTAAAAGGTATCTGATTATAAGTATTTTTTGGTGTAAACGACATATGTTGACTAATTGGTGGATCGCTATTAAATCTTGTTCTCTTAAGTCTATTTATAGTGTTTAAATTAACAGGATTAGAATCATTTGCTGGACTGCGTTTCAAGTGTTGCCTTTCATTTGAAATATTCAAAGATTTAGGAGGATAGGAATTTATATTCGATGACTGAGTGGATTTTAATGTATCGATAGACCATCCTCTGAAAGCAGAGGATTTAAAGATGTTTCGAACCATCAATATAGATGTTATATTTTTTGATTTCATTAGTCTATTTGCTTGAAATCTGTCGACATTACAATAAGCCATTATTGTATTGATCAACTCAAACCTGTGAAAAACAGGACATGAAGTATCAAAAGAGCGGTGTCTACCATCACAGTTTACACATCTCAATGTCAAACTGAAACATTCCTCCGTTTTATGTTTATCACCACATCTAGAACAAGTTGTATTACCTCTACAGGCCAAAGCCGAGTGGCCCCATCTGGAGCATTTGAAACATTTTTTCACTCTATTAACAAAAGGAGAAGTAGGGCATCTCACCCTCCAAATATATAAGAATTCCGGAAGAAGTGGAGATTCAAACCAGACCTTTATTGAAAAGGAATTTTTAAATAATTCCGGATTTTTTGGATCTCTAAATTTAAGTCTCTCTATTTTATGTATTGGAATAGGGTTATCTGGCCAGGTAATTCCATCATAAATATCCTGGACAGTGAGATCAACATCCACATTGCGGACAATGGCAGTTCTAAATATATATAAGTCTGGGATATAGGCAACAGAGCCTTCAAATAAATTACTTGATGAATCAACGAATTTATTGGCTTCTTCAAAGGACTTGAAGTTAATCTTTGTGATGTTTCTTCCTAGTCTTTTTATTTTTTGTATATTTTCAAATTTGGAACACAGTCTTTTTCCAATAGCCATTGGATGTAGATTACCAATATTTAGGTTGGAAGATTCATTATTTGGTATACTTTCCAAATGTACCGAATAAGGAGAGAGGTGAGACTGTTTATATCTATTAGCCTTTTGAGATTCTACATATCTCAAACGAGATGCTATACTTGATTGGTCCTGGAGACGTGGCTCCATCCGACTCTGAGTAGTCGGATTGACAGCAGAATCATTCAAAACCGTATCAGTATTATTATCATTAGTAATTATCAATAGATCCCGATTCGAAGCAGTATCAGTTTTATTTGATACATTATCCATAGAATCGGTTGATAGTTTTTCCTGTTCAGGAGAGGATCCCCCCTGTTCCATTGGATTAATTACTGGTATATTCCTATCATCATTTTTACAGTTAGAACTCGAAGGGTCTGTATCATATGGTTTAATATTTGTAGTCGGGAATTTTTTATTCTTATGTTTACCCATGTTTAAAATTAGAGGATATAAATCCGGCCAATAAATTTAATTTAACAATAAAGTATTGTTAAATATATTTAAGGTTTATATTAATTCTTTGTATTTAGTTAACACTCAAATTTAGATTATATTTGGTGAATTAAGCATTAAGAAAATTGCAAATAGCCTCAATCCAGAAGTACATCACCATACAAAAGTATAGAAAAGTAATCCGGACTGGAAAAGCTACACAGGTACTTAAAAAGAAAATTTATACTTTACGTGGATATTAACACAATTGAACAATAAATTTAATATAATGCACTTATCCTAAGCAATACAGAATGTAAAATTGTTTAATATATTCTCAAATAGCATAAATCATAATAAATTATATGAGAATATAAAATCCATACTTATATGAAGGAACACCATACATATATATCAACTGTTCAGGTTTGAAATATACAAACAACTCAAGGGCAAATTCCTTGTAACGGCAAAACAGATATAGCCAAGGAATGTCAGGGTTATTAGAACCAACAGTGATACAATCTTATTATCAATAAGTTCTAAATAACTTATCAATTATTTAACACTCTTCACTTAGTTAAATTTAATAGTCTGTTGTAATCCTTAATTAATACATATTAAAAGTGATAAATAACAGAATTCATTAATTAATGGGTAACCTATATTAAGTAATAATCTTTTAAATTAAGAATTAAGAAATTTATATTTTTGCGTGGACATTAAAACAATTAAACAATAAATCTAATATAATACACTTATCTTAAGTAATACAAAATGCAAAATTATTTAATATATTCTCAAATAATATAAATCATAATAAATTATATGAGAAAAGAGAATCATACTTATAAGTATGAATATTATACATATACCTCAAACTTTCAAGTTTGAAATATACAAAAACTCAAGGGCAAATTCCTTGTAACAGCAAAACAAATACAGCCAAGGAATGTAATGATTATTAGAACTGACAGTGAAACAATCTTATTATCAATAAGTTCTAACCTATCAATTATTTAACATCTCTCAATTAGTTAGATTTAGTAGTCTGTTGTAATCCTTAATCAATACACGCTAAGAAAAAAGATAAACAATAAACCGCATTAATTAATGAGTTACTCACAATTTGCATGGACATTAACACAATTAGACAATAAATTCAATATAATACACTTATCCTAAGCAATACAAAATGTAAAATTGTTCAAAATATTCTCAAATAATATAAATCATGACAAATTATATGAGAATAGAAAATCCATACTTATAAGAAAGGATATTGTACATATGTATCAAACATACGAAGTTTGAAATGTACAAAGACTCAAGGGCAAATTCCTTGTAACAGCAAACAAATACAGCCAAGGAATGTCAGGGTTATTAGAACCGACATTGAAACGATACTATTATCACCAAGTTCTAACTTATCAATTATTTAATAACTCTCAATCAATCAGATTTAACAATCCATTGTAATCCTTAATTAATACATATTAAGAAAAGAGATCTTTTTTTTTTTTTTTTTAGCTTTTCCTTCCTTGTGAGTGGAAGAGCGCCTTCAGCTAGCTTGAGCTATATAGCGCAGATGTCCTTTTCCTTGTAGTCTTTAAATAATTCTGTTCGTTTTCTTGATGAACTGGTAGATAACTTGCATTTTTTTCCAATCTTCTCTTTGTAAAATTCTTACTATTGGTTCTCTGTGTCCTAACCTTTTTTCTCGTAGCAGCGCCAACATGTACTCTCTCTCCCTTGCATATCTTGTACAGTCCCATATCAAATGGTCCGCGTCTTCTCTCTCTGCTCCGCATGTACAGTCCGCTTCAGCAATAAATCCTTTTCTCTCAAGTGACTCGTTCAAATTATAGTGGTTAGCTCTAAGACGATTTATTAATGTGCAGAAATATCTGTCTTCGTTCTCTTTGGAGAACCAAGGTTTTTTAGTATCTTTGTAAAAATTATTAAAGTATTTTACTCCTTTATATGTGCCTTGTGCTTTTATAATTTCTTGAGTACTCTTCCATTCCTCCTCTTTAAATTTTTCTGTGAAGTCAAAAATTGGGACTTCTATGTTTTGATTTGCTATTCCGATTGCTCCTTGTTTTGCTAATTTGTCAGCTATCTCGTTTCCAGCGAAGCCTCTGTGTGCGGGTATCCAGGTAAGTATGATTTTTATTTTGTGTTTTTTCCAGATTTTTATATATCTTTTTTTTATTTCTAAAATGTAATTATTTTTATATACTGTTAAATTATTATTTGCAATAGCATTAAGAACACTCTGACTATCCGAAAATATAACCACCGAATTATTGTTTGGGGGATCATTGTCGTACCATTCCTCGACTAGGTCAAGTGCTGTAAGAATGGCATATGCTTCCGCCGAGAAAACTGTACATTCTTTGGGCATACTAGCTTTGACTAGGTTTGCTTGTACATCACAGACAATTCCTATTCCTGTTGATGTGCTCTCTTGAGATTTTGAGCCATCCGTGTATATAACTATAGGTGTTTTTTCAATTTTATTCTTTTTGCAAACCTTTTCTATGATTTGAAAATCGATTTTTTGATATGTGTAGTCCTCTATTTTTCTGTTGTCGTCATCTTTCTTTTCTCTATGGCTAAATTCTGATCCTGTTTCTAAATCTATTTTTATTATCTTTGTAAGTGTTTCGTATTCTATATTCCATATTTCGTACTTCTCTTTCTTCTGTCCAATTTTGTTTCTTACCTTGCAGATCCTGTCCCATGCTTTTGTCAGTGTGCTTTGCTTGTACATTGGATTTCTTAGTCTCTGATTTTTTTCTTCTTTACTTAGGTCCGTAAAAGAGTCCCTGATGTCCTGTGGTCCAAATTTCAGTATTTTGATGCAGAACCTCTTAGCTAATAGCATTGCCCTGTCTTCCATTGATGTGATTTTTGACTCAGCAATTATTATATTTGTTGGTGTCGAGTTGCGGTATCCCATAGCTGTTCTTAGTCCTAGGTATTGACCCCTTTCTAACTTAGTTTTGTAGTTTTGTGTATTTGGGGAATAGATAAAGCTTCCATAATCCGCTACCGATCTAACTAGGCTTTTATATAGCATTAAGGCCGTATTTATTTCTACTCCTTTTGAAACTCTACTAACATATTTGAGCACAGAGTTAGCCTTTTCCATTCTACTTCTAATGTGGATGACGTGATCATTAAAGTTTAGTTGGTTGTCAAGCCATATACCAAGAAACTTTACTCTCTTAGCATTTTTGATCTCTATTCCCTCTATATTGATGTTCATTTTGGGGTCAACATAACCGCTTTTATTAAATTCGATTAGATTAGTTTTCTTCTGCTCTAGCCTTAGACCTAAACTTTTTAGATTGTTTTTTATAGTTGTAATTGCTTCTTTAATTTTTTCTCGGTTTCTGTTCCTATCATTCCCTTTTACATAGATGGCAATGTCATCTGCGAATTGTAATATAGTGACCTCTCTGTTAAGATTCTTCGTTATATTTTCAGTGTATAGGTCGTATAATATTGGGCTGAGGACCGCTCCCTGAGGAAGACCCTTTTTCACGTTCTCTATTACCTTGTTTTCGGCGTTAATTATGAACTCCGAATCTCTGCATTGTAGCCAGTTCTTGACGAATTCCGTGATTCTCTTGGGACAATCTAGCTCTATCAGTCTCTGCACCATGGTGTTGAATCTCACGTTGTCGTATGCTCCTGTTACATCCAAGAAGGCCGCCAGCACATATTGATTTTTTAGGTTTGTGCATTTTACATCCGCGGTTATTTTGCTGAGGTTGTTGATACAGGATTTGCCTCTTCTAAATCCATTCTGTGACGGGTGCAGACGGTTTGCGTTTTCAGCCCACCATATCATTCTCTCGTTCACCATTCTCTCCATAATTTTGCCTACGCATGAGGACAGTGCTATTGGTCTGACCTTCTCCTTGCCTGGTTTGTCAATAAAGAAGATTTGATATTTTCGCCAATCTGAAGGAATAGTGCCAGAGAGCCAGATTTCGTTAAATAGTTCCAGCATAATTAGTCTCGCTTCGTATGGTAATTCCTTGATCATTACGTAGTCAATGTTGTCCCTTCCTGGTGCGGAGTTTCTTTTTGTCATGCCTAAAGCTCTTTCTAATTCGTCCATAGTAAGCTTGTCATTTAGGGGTAAATCCTCGACTCGTTCCATCTTCTCGATGTTGTTGACCTCCTGTATGCGTTCTTCTTCTTCAAAAAAAATTATCTTATTGATCTCCTGTAGTATTACCTCCTCTCTATCCTTTGTTTTCCACGTGTTCCATGGTACTTTGGCAAATCTGTTTTTTAGAATCTTCATTGTGTTCCATACATATGTCACCCCTGTCCATCTGTTAATACTGTTGCAAAAGTTTGTAAATGCCTCTTTCTTTTTTTCCTTGATCTTTCGTATTGCCCTGGCTACGCTGCTTTTGTATTCAATGTAGGTTTGCAGGTCCTGTTTTTTCTTATATTCTTGTAGCCTCTCTTTTCTTGTTTTGATAACTTCTTTACATTCTGCGTCCCACCATTTGTTGGGATTCTTGATTGTTCTATTATTGTCTTTTTGTTTTACGTTCTTTTTGTTGGAACGTTTTAAGCTTTCTGTTGCTTCTATAACTCCTTGTCTCATTATGTCTGTGATGGCTTTGTTTTTGTTATTAATTTCTTCTTGCTTGGTGTTGCCTTTAATATCAGACATTACTATTTCTTTTGTTTTCTTTTCTACTTCTTTTTTGTACTTATGCCAGTCTGTATTTTTAGAGCTTAATCTATTGGATACTTTTCTGTATTGGCTTTTATTAATCTTCAAATTTAGAATGATAGGAAAGTGATCCGAGCCCCACGTGTCTTGTCCTTGATTGTAAGTTGATTCGTCAATTAGATATGGGTTGATAAATATGAGGTCTATGTTCGTGCCTCTTTCGTCTGGTCTATTGAGTCTTGATTTTGTATCATAGTTTAAGCAGATATAGTTGTTGTTGTACATGCTGTTTAGTAGAGTTTCTCCGTTTCCGTCCGTGTCTTCGCAATTCCAAGCTTGATGATGGGCATTAAAGTCTCCCATGATGATTGATTCTAGTCCTTTTTTATTAAATTTATTAAGATTATCCCAATTTCTTTTATTTTCAATTCCGTTTGGTCTTCTGTAAACCGCTACCAAGTTAAAGTTTTTAGATAGATTTTTAGTTCTTATGCCTATTACATCTATGTTATCGTTTCTTTCTACTAATTCTTTGATTACCTCAAATCTGATACCTTTTCTTATGTATATAATAACTCCTCCGCTATTTCCTCTGCTGTCTCTTTTTACTTCGTTGTATCCAGAAAATGAGATTGATTTTTTCTCATTAATTTTAGATTCTGTTATAATTATTATGTCGTAAGATCCTATGTGAGTTTTTAATTCGTCTCTTTTCCCTTGTAATCCTCTTGCATTCCACATTATTATATTTATCATCTTAATAACCTGTGCGTTATATGTTTTGTAATATTATATTTTTATTTGTGTTTGTTTATAGTCTTATATTGTGTAACTGATTATAAGTGTTTTTTCCGATTTCTCTTTGCACTTTTAATTTTGAGTGTCCGTAGTTATTTCCTTTCATTTCCTCGTTTCCTATTCTTCTGTAGTGTTTTTCCCAAAAGGTGTTTTCATAATTTCGTCTCCCATCGCTTTCTTTTTTTCTGAAGGGGTGTCTTGTGTAGTTAGTGTTTTCTTTGTTTGAGTTTTCTGTCTGACTGTCTTCTTCTGAACCACTATATTTTTCTTTTTCGTAGATCCTGTCCTTGAATACTATGCCTCTCCTATCTTTTCTAATGTCCCATTCTCTATTGTCAAACCTCTTGTAATACTCTGTGTTTTCTTCCCTATTTCTGTTGTGTGTTCTTTCTATTGGTCTTTCCTGAGCTTTTTCTTGTCGGTATATGTTCCTGTGTAGTTCCCTGAGTGGTTTTTTATTTTCTTTTTCTTTTGTTTCCTGATTATCTTGGAAGTGTATCTTATCTTTAACTGCGGTAGCGAATGATCTTGACAATACTGGCCATTGTTCTACTTGTTTATACCTACTATATTCTAGTTTATTTGAGCTTGTATCGTGACCTATAAGTATTTGTGTCGCTTCGAAGAATGTACAGTTGTTGTAGGCCATTATTTCTTTAATCTCTCTATTTTTCTTATAGTAGATACACGTTTTGTTGACCGATTTGTGTTCGCCTCTGCAATTTCGACATTCTGGGACTCTCTCACAGACTCCGTGCTCCTCTTGGCCGCAGATCATACATCTTTTTGTGCTTTTGCATTGCGTTTTAATGTGACCGAATCTAAAGCAGTTGAAGCACTGTCGGACTCCTCCTACAAATGGGCGAACTCTCAGGCAGCTCATGTCATTATAAATACTTATCTTATGTTTAATTGCCTTACCTTTAAACGTTACTAAAATATTATCAGTCCCTCTCGTTTTCATAATTTTTGTGTTTTCATCCCATATTCTTTTCTGCATTCTTTCCATTTTGACTATATTTTCTTTTTCATCCATTGCCTCCCAAAGTTCCGGAATGCCGTTAGGCCAGTCTGATACTACGCCTATACTGGTGATTTCCGTTCTTTCTATGTTGGCAGAGATTATTCTTGGGATTTTGAGCGCATCCTCAAGAAATTTATTAGCTATCTTTCTATTAATAAACCTAACACTAGCACCACTAAAGCTGGACATCTTGATTTCAGTTTGTTGGTACCCCAACTTGTGCATCAATAATACTATTTTCGTCATATTCTTTCCTTTTTTGGTCGTTGTCATTTCTTTCTTCAATCTGCATGTTATCGTCGCTGATCCCTCTATTCCCTCGTCATAACGCTGGTATTCTTTACTTTCTATTTCCCTTATTATTTCTTTATCCTCTTTTCTTACCACCTTTAGGTTACCTTTGTCGTTGAAGTAGATTACTGATGGTTCCTCCGTAGAGTAGTCTATGGTCGTGTTTCCCATTTTCAAGATCCTGTATAGTTCTTCCTCATTGATTTCCTTGTGTACTGTTTCATCGTTTTTGTTTGTTTCTTCTAAGCTGAAATTATTAGCATTGTGCATCTTTCCATGGAATTTCTTTAACTCTTCTCTACTCTGATTGATTTTTTCCATCCAGTTTCCCTCTTTTCCTTTACTTAATTTTGATTTGGGTTGTCCCTCCATTATTTCTTGTGCTTCCCTCTTTCTTTGTTTTTCTTCTTCAATTTCCATTTCTGTCGTATTCCTTTCTTTTTCTATGTTTTCCATATTAACGTCTTCACTTTTCATGTTGTATTAACACCGATTCCCCTTCCGAGAGGGGAATCTTTCGTTTTGCTATCAACCTCTTTATTCTTTATATTACTCCTATTGCTGTAATTAACGAATCTTATTCGATTATCGAAACCTATTTCTGTTTTCTAACAGATAACCTAAAACAACCGATAAAGTAGGTTATGCGACTGACCTCCACCTCGGTCCGAGCGCCACTCCAAGAAAAGAGATCACCAATTTTAAGGTTAACAAATGCATGATTAGATTCTCCCAAATATAAAATCAAAATGAAAATTAGAAAAATTGCCAAGTTCAAATTTATTAGAATGAAAATCATTCAGAAATGCAAGCAACATGCTATATGTTTAATACATCCAAATCCATATAAGAACTCACCCACCTGAGGTATAACCAGAATCATGGTATTCTCAAAAGAAGCTCTCCTTCATTTAAACTCCCAAAATATTAAATGTCAAAGTAGCTCAATAGATTCACTGCTCAATCCATGTAATAGTTGATGGTAAATGGATGCCAGTGCGTCGTAGTTCAATTCGCAGACAATCTCAGAATTTGATTCTGTCTAGTTCCCGATCAGGCTGTGGTACAATGGATGAAATTTTAGGAAGATTCCTCCAGAATTTAGAGTTGTAAATCAAGCCGATCCTCTTCAAAAATAATTGTGAGTGTGAACGATAAACACTAAGACGTATTATAACTTAACTAGAAGGATTCCACGTCCTATCAGATCGGCGGTCGCGACGAGAATCCAACTCGCAACAGACAGATTTTGCTGCGTGCCGCACGTGGCGCGCAGCGTTACGGTTTAAGGCGTATCACAACTGACTCTGTGACTACACAGGTCAGTAAGAGTGAATGTCAAATGTCACATTTTCTGTAATCATTGCAAAAATACTGGTACCGAGAGTACTGGCCCGCTAAGGCCAAAACACATAACTGTTTGCCATCATACACATGCGCGGCTTGACCCATGGCGGGGGGTCTGGCAGCACTGCTCGCAACTTGCTCGTAGTGTGATACGACGAATATGTCACGACACGAGTAGATGCTGTCTTATATTATTTGTCTGGAAATTCTCGGATAGCCATTATTGTAAACACCCATTAGGAACAGAAATAATGAAAGAGAGAAAGAATCGCCTTCTCGTTTTCGCGGTCTTGTTAAAGGCCGCATCTGAAAATCTGCGCAGAACCGTACCGAAAGGCTCCTGGAGTATGAGCACACCTGTATTCTTCCACCATGGTTACACAACTCCCATAAAACTAGACGGGGAATTGTTGGTAGTAACGAAAACCCCTAGCCAACACTATGTTCATGTATACATTGCAAGCTATAGAGCTTGTATTAATAGAGAGGACCTGAGAGCGGCCACCGCGGCTTTTTTCGTGCGACCAATATTTGACTAGCATCAGCGCCAAACGTGGATGTAAAGCCCGTTCTACATTAATTGCAGTCGCCAGTTGCAATTTGCAACACCCAATAAATGTCGAGCTTTAACTAGAAACTAAGCGCCTATTGGATGTCAAGTCGCAACTAGCTGCTTGCGATTAATGTAAAACAGACTTTACATCCACGTTTGGCGCTGATGCTAGTCAAATATCGGTCGCATGAAAAAGGCCGCGGTGGCCGCTCTCAGGTTCCTCTCTGGTATTAATGGAGGGGCCATTGCTATATGCCAGAGTCCGCGCGGGGAGAATCGACAGAGACATGAATATATTCTCATATATTTTGTCTCTTATACGAGCCTACTTACTTGTGGTTTGTTCGCGTCGCCAGGCCCCGACATGCTCCTACTCACTCCAACGCATTCTAATAGGTTGACGTCATCGGAATCAACGTATTGGAGTGCGTTGGGGTGAATAGAAGCATGTCGGAGCTAAAGATCTATGGTTTGTTCGCGTCGCCATGCCCCGACATGCTCCTACTCACTCCAACGCATTCTAATAGGTTGATTCCGATGACGCCAACCTATTAGAATGCGTTGGAGTGAGTAGGAGCATGTCGGAGCATGGCGACGCGAACAAACCAATAATCAAAGATTCGCCAATGGCGAACACAATTTTGATTGGTCACTTGAGTCACATGGTTTATCCGCCATTGCGTACCCATGCTGGGCGAGGAAGAGGGGAGAGTGCTCTGTGTTGAGCAGTATAGGTTAAAGGAATATGTGTCAGAAATTATAAGGTAATTTAATCTCTGCACTCTCGAGGGTCACTATATTTTGACGATACACTCAGGAAGAACAAGAAAAATTAAATTTGCATCTGTTATATGGCTGCGTACAACCTTGGAGCAGGCTCGCATTGTTTACTATCTCCACTACTCCAGATCCCAGCCCCAGACCCCAGCCCCCGGCCCCAGCCCCCATCCAGTCACCGTATGGATACAAGATGGTGGATAGCAGTCATGGTGGGGGGCCATTGACGCATCTTTGATTATAGGTCTTTAGACCCTTGGTGTCTACTTGGGCCGTGGGCTGTTAGGCTGAAATCACATGGTGTGGAATAGAAAGTGCGTCATAGAAGCAACCAATCCGAGCTATTCCGCATTTTCTGTTCCGCAAATGTTTGACCGGCCTGTTCCCATGGTGCATCATAGACGGGCAATGACGCATCCGGAATGAAAATTATAGATGTAATACAACTTTTATTAAAATAAATCAAACGTTTTTATAAAATGTAATATTTGTAATAGCAATAATAATCATTAATATAATATTATATGAAATTTTGTATTGAATATTAAAAAGTTGAAAACAATATTTTTAAATTTTTGAACTGCATTGACGCATTCTTGGTCATTTTTCTGCACCATGTAAACAGGCCGGTCAAAGATTTGCGGAATGCGTGATGCGTGATGTAGCCTTGGTCGTACACCATGCAATATTGTTAACCTTTTTTGCTAAAACTTTATTTTTGTCAGAAAATAGTAAAGGTTATGAATATGGAAAATAAAATAGTGATGATTCAAGAGTCTATTAAAATTTTAATGAGAGTATACATGAGAAGAACTCCAATGCTCCGATTCAAAAGGAAAAAATCAGATTTGCTTTAGTAAAATTATGGCTATTATATACAAAATTGTCAAAGCAGAAATTCAAAAGAAGGATGTGGGTCAGGCCTATTTATTCAATTGAGCAGCGTTTCTCTCAAGGAGATAGTGACAATTTAGTTAATATGTTACGAATGACAGATCCTTCTCTATATTTTAATTATTTAAGAATGGATGTTAGCATCTTTGAAGATCTACTATTAATAGTAGGTCCCGAAATTGAAAAACAATTAAATATTAGAGAACCAATTGCTTCATACACAAGACTGCAAATATGCTTAAGGTATTTAGCAAATGGAGATAGCATAAAGTCTATTGGATATGCTTTTCGAGTCGCATCAAATACTGGGTGCGTTCGAAAATAGCTTTCGCTGGTGCTGGGAGAAAAAGTTAAGTTGGTAGTATTGAGAATTTCCAACGCTGCGTTCGTTTTCTCCCAGCTGGGAGCTAGGAGTAGATGGAGACCGATCAAATGGGTGCATTTAATGCAAATAGCAATGAAATATTATGTCAGGCGCGATAACGTATGCATATATTTTATATAACGTAAAATTTATCAGTCAATTCAAGGTAATGTTTTTTCTTTGTTTAATAATACTTAAATATAAAATATATATGAACTTTATTGAATCCCCTTGGGGTTTACAATCTCATCATACTTATTCTATCTTAAACTACTTATTTCTATCTTAAATCTAATTCCTGGTTGCTTTGGCAGCCGCTGCTGCCTCTACAACCTATCCTCCTACGCACACACACACATCGCCTATCTGTGGACTTCCGTTTCCTCTGCCCTTCTTTCAATTAAATAACCATTTTTCCACTCTTCATGCTATCGTCGCTTCTCTCTATCCCCTCCCTCTCTCTCATCAATTCTCTAATCCAACTCTCTCCCTCCCCATCTGCCCCTAAAATTCTTCCTACCACCTCCTGCCAACTGTCTCTGTCTAAACCCCAATCTCTACACTCCTCCCATACATGCTCCCACGTCTCTACGCTACCTCCACATAATCTGCATCTTTTCTTTTCCTCCTCCTCCCAATATTTATTGCTTCTCATCTCGTTACCCAATCTACATCTTATAATTCTCCTCCACCTGCTCTCTCCCCACCCTTTTTTCAAGTATCCTGGTATGCCCTCCTCCTTCACCATTTTATACCACCTATTATATTCTGAACCTACAATTCTCTCCCATCTTTCCTCTCTCTGCATTTTTTTCTCCTTAATAAATATCGCTTCTACTCTATCCTCCTCTCTTTCCTCGCCTAACTCTACCAAACTCACTCCCCTGTCCTCCCAAAAACTCCTTCTTTCCCTTTCCCAGTCACTTCCTACTTTTTTTGTCCTACACCTCGCTTTTATTTCTTCTAAACACATTCTTGCCAACTCGCTACCTCCGCCCTCTTCTAACCTCCTCTCATATTTCCACGCCCTTCTTCCCGCTTTCCCTCTCAATTTATCCCTTAGTATCTCCTCTCTTACCATATAACCCGGCGTGTGCCAATCCAAGCCTAGCATCCATCTCAGATACCTCTCCTCTAGCTTCTCCATACCGTCTCTCTCCTTCCAACCCCAAATTTCCACCCCGTATCCCATAACCGTCCATACCAACCTGTCAAATAGCCACACCCTTCTTCCCCAATCACCCCCGTACCTTCTCTTCCCAATTCCCCAAACCTGACCCATCACTGCCGCCGCCCTTCTTACCCTATCTTTTATCTGCGCTTCTTGCCCCCCGTTTTTTTGGAACACATACCCTAGATAGCAAAATTCCTTTACCTCCTCTATCCTATTTCCTTTCCACCACCAACTTCTTCTACTCTCCCTACCTCCTCCCTTTCTAAACCTCACTATTTTCGACTTCTCTGCATTTAAAACTAAGTTCTTTTCATCTAAGTATCTTTCTAGCCTTTCCAACATACTTCTCATCTGATCCTCGTCTTCCGCTATTAACACCAAGTCATCCGCATATGCTAACGTACACACCTTCACACCTCCCACCTTCACCCCTCCCCACTTGACCCTCCCCATTACTTCTTCTAAGTCTGAGATCAATAGATTAAACAACAACGGACTCAGTGGGCAACCCTGTCTTACCCCCCTCCCCGTCCAAAACTCTTCCCCCGTCTCCTCCCCAACCCTAACTCTACTCTTCGTTTCTCTTAGTAAGCCTTCTACTCTCTCTATTAAACCCTCTCTAATCCCCCTCTCCCTCATCGTCTTTATCAAAATCCCTCTATCCACCGAATCAAATGCTGCCTTTAAATCTACGAATAACGCTACTAATTTTCCTCCTTTTTTGTCCACACTTCTATTTACTACGTAGTTCAATACAAAAATATTATCTATTGTCCCTCTCTTATTCCTAAAACCTGCCTGATTTTCTGGGATTATTTCCTTCTCCTCAATCTCCTCCTTTAACCTTTCTGCTAAAATTTTTGCATATACCTTATAAAGCGTGGGCATTAACGTTATTCCCCTATACTCCTTCACCTGCTTTCCCTCTCCCTTTTTAACAATCGGTACTACTACTCCTTCTTTCCAATTCTCCGGCCATTCCTCTCCCCTCCATACCCTATTCAAAAAACCCCCTAACCACTCCTCTAACCTTCCTCCCCCCCACCTCCATACCTCATTCGGAATACCATCTATTCCTCCCGCTTTTCCTACTTTTAGATTACTCACCACCTTTCTTACCTCCTCCTTGCTTATACCCTGTTCTACCTCTCTCCTACCACTCTCTCTATCCTTTCTCTCGTCTCCTCTAACCACTCTTGTCTCTACTCCACCTAACAAACACATAAAGTACTCTTTCCACTCCTCCATTCTTATTCCTTCGTTGACCCTCCTTTTCTTTCTCCTATCCTTATTTACTATCTCCCACACTTCACTCTCATTCCTGGCCTCTTCTGCTTTTTTCTCCCACCTCCTATTCTCCTCCTCTTTCTTTCTCTCACAAAGAACTTTGTATTCTCTTTTCAGCCCTATATATTTACTCCTATCCTCTAGTCCTTTTCTCCACCTCCTTAATTCCCTCCTCACCTGCCGCTTCACTCCCTCACATTCTTCGTCCCACCAGCCTCTTACTACCTTCTTGCCTTTCCTTCTCTCTCTCTCCGTCTTCCCCATTGCATCCTTAATTTTACTCCGCATCCTATCCCACTCCTCATTTACCTCCTGTTCATATTTTTCCTCTATCTCCCCCTCCAAAACTCTCCTGAACAATTCCCTTCCCTCTTCATCCCAGACTCCCCTTATCTCCCTGCCTCTCCTTACATTTACCTCTCTCCCCTCACTCCTCACCTCTGCCACTACTGGAAAATGATCCGACTCTACCTTATCTATTACCCTCATCTTTTTTATTCTATCTTTCGCTTCTCTATCTACTAAAATATAGTCTATCACAGTGCTTCCCCTGGCTCCTACATACGTATACTCTCCTTCCTCATCTTCTACCATCCTTCTATTGAACATTTCCCATCCACATTCACTTATCAGTTCTATTAGCTTTCTTCCTTCTCTATCTACCTTACTATCTTTGGACATTCTCCTAGTCTGCTCTTCCCCCTCTTCACCATCCGAATCCTCCCCCCAACCTCCTCCTTCTCTACCGGTTCTCGCGTTGAAATCGCCCCAATGATCACCTTCGCTTCTCCATCCTTTGATTCCATCATCTGTCTCAGTAACTGCATAGCTCCTTCCCTACCTTCCTCTTTTATATACACCCCTACAATCCTCCAACTTTCCTTTCTAATCTTAATTTCCACCAACACTAACCCTTCTCCTATTTCAACTATTTTACTTTCTCTATCACTTAACTCTTTTCTTATTCCTACCACCATTCCCCCTATTGCTCTACCTTTTCTATTTTTTCTACTAGCCTTCTGTACTCCCCACTCATAACCCTTTGGTACCCTGTCTCTTATCTTTTTCCAACCCCTTGTGTCCGCCCATGTCTCCGATAAAAACATTACATCCCATTCCTTTAAATTATCCCAAAAATCTTTATCTTTATTTCCCAGCCCTGCCACATTCCAAAAAGCTATTTTCAAGACCCTCGCTTCTCTCGACTCCTCCTCTCTTGACTTACCCTTCACAATCTTCCTACATTCTCTTCCTCCCCTTCCTCTATCCTCAACTCTCCTTTCTCATTCCTCAAGACTTCCTCTTCTTCATCCCACTTCCACCAATAATCTCCTATCCTGATCCTTCCATATCCTATCCATACCCTATTTCCCTTTTCCTCTTCTACTCTTGCTATTTTTTCTAACCTCCATCTCATCCTCCTCTCCTTCCAAGTCCAATCTTCCAAGATTCTTTCTTCCCTACCTTTTAGCGTCTTCTTCCTACTCCACACTTCTTTCCTCTGTTCTTCACTCTCTAACTTCACCCATATCATCTCTCTCCCTTTTTTGTTCCCCTCTCCTATTCTCCTAACTCCCTTCACAGTCACCTCTGCTCCTATCTCCCTGAACACCTTCTCCACCGCCTCTTTCCTACTCCCTTCCTTGACCTCTACACCTTTAATTAATAGATTCTTCCTTCTGTCCTCCCTTTCCTTCATCTCTAACCTCCTCTCTATCTCTTTTACCTTTTTTCCTACTGCGTTATCTCCTCCTACTTCTATTTTCTCTATCTTTCTCTTTAACTCTTCCTGCACCACCACTAACTCTTTTCTTTCTCTTTCCCATCTATATTCTCTTTCCTTGAAATCATTAATTTCTTTTTTCAACGCATTTATCTCCTCTCTCAACTTTCTACCCTGCTCCTCCATAATCTCCTTCAGTTCTTCCTTCATCTCTAATTTAACCATCTTTAAGCTACTAACAATCTCCTCTTTCCAATCTCTTAATTTCCTGTCCCATTCCTCTCCGTCCTCTCCCGCCGGCGATCTAGCTACTCTCTTGCTACCTCTCATGCTATCAACCGAAGTGCAACTGTCGCTTCTGCCTCTATCCGCCATTTTTGTCGCGTCTACTGAACCCGCCTTAACTCTATATTACCTCTCTACTCTGTCACTATGCGGCGCTCCTGCTCCCCCACTCTCACGTCTTCTCTATACCTGCTCCCTGCTTTAACCCTGTTATTCCCCGAGACACCTAATTAATACGTTAACTCACTCTTATCCTCTCTTTCTCCACTCACCTATCCACCCACACTCTCTCTATCGCTCTCTTTCGCTCCCACCCGACTATCCTACCCTCTCCTACGCTTTCCAACACCTCTTATTACACTCAATTCACTGCTTGCAACTACACACGTCTAACTTACTCTGGCCCGGAAACGGAAGTCCTAATACTTAAATATAAAATAAAGTTTAACATTTATATTAATAAATAAAAAGCAAAGAATGAAAGGAACATTAAATTTTATTAATATTTTTTATTGTAATGTATGGCATGGTGGAAGAATGTAAGGTGTGCTCGTTCTTGAAACGAATTTGGGATAGTTCTGCGCAGGGTACCAGGTACGGCCATATTTCAACGTCACAGGCATGGCTGCGCCCATGCCGCCCATGGTTGGACGTTGCACGTCACACATGTCGCACGTCGCGTAATTAATAAAATCGCGTATGTTACGTATGCTGCCGCATCTCCAGGACAGAGAAAGGCAGAGTAAGGTAGAGAAAAACGTAAGTCGTACATGTCGTAGTATACTATTCTAGACTCTAGAGTTGTAGTATATTACAACTTACGTTTTTCTCTGCCTTACCCTACGACTACGACTACGACACCTACGTCTCGTTCTCTGCCTTCAGCCTTAATATTTCTTAAATCTCGTCAGCATTGTGCCATATGTTTTCCTCTGGCTGAAGTAAGTTTAATCTCTATTCCATTATCTTAAATTTCAAGTTATTCTTATTCACGTGAGGTTGCATTATGAAGTGGAAACAAGAAAGGATGAGAAAAATTACAAATATAAAAAAATAATGCAGACCTTGGAATGTAATTTGTTAAAAAAAATAATCCTTTTATAATGATAAACCATAAAATACATAGAAATATGTATAAAAATATTTTTACAAAAATTTTGTATAACTTGTATAGTTCTTTTATATTATGTTTGAATATTTATTCCTCTGAATTTTGTATAATTTTTACTTCTTTATAAAATAAAACTTTTAACTTTTTATTTTTATGTTTATTTTATTTCTGAATTTAAATATTTAAAATTTAATTCAAATATTTAGATTCGTTTATATTTTGTTTGTTGTAAAATATATTTTTACTTTTTTTCTACTATTTTTAATTCTACTATTACAATGTATTTTTACTTAATTAAATTAAAATTAAAATGTATCAAATGTTACTACAAAAAGTCGCAAATAAAATTAGATAATTTTATTTTAAAAAAATTACTTTTATTAGTTTATAATTATTTTTTATAATTTACATGTATATTTTAATCTACTTTTTATTATTAAATATCAAAATTAAGTATAAATTTAAAAATTTTGAACTAAATATAGTTAATATTATAGTTTATAGAATTAATTTTATTACATTAAAAATTGTATGAACAAAAAACCAACTTTATCAAAAATTATGTAAAATTAAATTAGAAAGTAATTTTAAAACGCATTATTTATATTAAATTAGAATATTGTAATTTTTTAAAAATTATCTTATAGTAAAAATAATGAAACAATCACAATTTAAACACAAAAATAAGTTAAACCAATAATAATATGTATGCCAAATTCAAATTGCCGCGACAAGATGGCAGTATCTGGAGCACATTTCTTATTGGTTGTTAGACCCATATGCGCAAGAGCACACCTTGGGTCTGTTCGCGTCACATGCCCCAACATGCTCCTATTCACCCCAACGCACTCTAATACGTTGATTCCGATGACGCCAACCTATTAGAATGCGTTGGAGTGAGTAGGAGCATGTCGGAGCATGGCGACGCGAACAAACCACTTGTATTCTTCCACCATTGGTCTGTTCTTTCTAGCTGCTCTGTTGCACCGGTGCAATAAGTTAAAGTAAGATAAGTATATTTTTTCTCATTCTAACTTATTGCACCAGTGCAACAGTGCAGCTAGAAAGAACAGGGGCTCGATTCTTGAATTTATTTGCAAGAGAAACGTATTCGCAAATTCTGTTCTTACAGAAAAGTTGAAAATTTATTGGCTATCGTATGGCTTTTAACCAATAAACTTGCAACTTTTCTGTTAGAGCGGTTATTTGCGCATACGTTTTCTTGCGAATGAATTCAAGAATCGAGCCCCTGACCACATGATGTATGGTTGCCGTCTATGCCCTATAGGCATCGACATATAGAATGGACTGAGCATTGCGATGGGCAAGCGCGCGCCTGCTTTAGAGTGAGAGGTACTACATCTGAGGCCTATTTTGTCTCTCTTGCAAGCTTCTGATTTGTTATTTCGTCCCCCTCCATTCACGGAGGAGGACGAAATAACAAACCAGAAGCTTGCAAGAGAGACAAACATAGGCCTCAGATGTAGTACCTCTCACTCTAAAGCAGGCGCGCGCTAACCTATCGCAATGCTCAGTCTATTCTATATGTCGATGCCTATAGGTAGCAAAAATAGAAGGTACAACCGTATGTGAATAATAGTTCGATAATTCTTCATGTATTATAACTTAATTGCTACAATGTGTTCCAAATAATTTTTTTTTTTGGTACGTTTCTCCTTTCATCTCGTGTTGTTACTGAACAAGATATTTTGTAATTCTTCATCGTCGTCATCACTGTTATTAGACGATAAACTATACTAGAAAAATCAAACATGTTTTCGAGTAAAATATTCTTCAATAATAACTTTTCCATAATAATAATAATTAATATTGATTAAATTTGTATATTCTTTTTATTGACTTTCGTTTCTTGTTCAACAATACAAAAAGAAAGAGCTTGTAAATACATTATATTAAATAATTATTTATATATTCAGTAATTTTTTATATTGATTAGTTAATTTACGAAAAGTAATAATTTATGAATTTGCATTAAGAAAATATTTTATTTCAAGTAATTTGTTAAATTTCATGTATGCGTCACAACCACACATAACAATAAAAGATATTAAGAGAATTTTTATGTTCCTCTTATTTCTTGCTTTTTATTTATTAATAACGTTATTTTACATTTACTCTATTTTACATTTAAGTGTTATTAAACAAAGGAAAAGGATTACCTTAAATTTCCTAAATTTCAACAATCGTAGGTATAAGTTATACAGGGTGTAATGTAATCGGAAGCCATCCCGTAATGGAAAGATAGACGGGATCGAGATGAACATAAAAGTCCAATATTGTCTTGGGTTAGGTCTATCAATAATCGAGATATAAATTTTTCAAATTGTACGAATGAGAGCGCGCCGTGTGAAGAGCCGAGACGCTCAAGCTGTAGCGCGGCCCACTGTGTCGAGCATTGGCTGCCGGCGGCGGGGGGAAGAAGGAGAAGCGGTGCCGCTGCCTGTGCTTCGCCGCCCTCGCGTCTCACTGCACCGCGCCAATACTCGTGGCAATGGCAGCTATGCACATTCGCGATTAGTTGACAAATTAGGACAGTTAGCAAAGATATGACAAATTAAAACCGTAATAAACTGCTGTGATTAAGAAAGTCGAAAGAGCGAAAGCGATAGATACTTATGGAATCTACAAATAATCTAATTTCTATCGTAATTGTGAATAAGTAAATTAATAAAAGTTTTTCGTACATTCACGAAAGATTCTTTCTTTTTCTTAAATATCTTATTTACAGTATCATACAATTCTAACTTTGTTTCTTATCGAATTGTGTCGTACTGTTAAATCCTTGATGAAAACATTAATAAAAAATTAACATAAATTTACAATTGATTCTTAAAGTGATAATTTTCTTTTATAAGTGTATTATAATATTTGCCGCATCAAATTCTCTCATCGTTTCTTATTGTTTTTTTTCCATGGAATGTTAAATTTACTTATTCACAAAGGTTTATCACAATTAATATCTACGATTGATTCTTCATACATTCTCATTTCGTAAATATTTAATTAGAAAATTATAAAATGCGCGATATATCCATATAATATGTTACACTTGTTGTGAGCGTTTGCTCGTTTTGGGAATTCTTTCCCGTCGGTAGTTGGGATCGTTCTGCCTGAAGGGTTGGGACCCAAAGGGTGATGGTTCGGCTCGGTGTATAAGAAAAAGAAGACGCTTCTTACGTGCTTGTTCGTTGTCTTTATTTCTGTTTCTTGCGCTTACAATCAGCTGTGATGGTGTTAGGTATCACTCGCGATAAGGTGTATAGTACGCGACGCGGCTCGGACGTTGTTATGTTTTCTCTCCGGCTCGGTCACGGCGTGGTCGCGTTTATATATTATGATATCTGGCGCAATTTCGGGGGCCAGTGACCGGGCGTCGGTAGCTTCCGCGAGGCTAAGCGTTTCGACATCGGAACGCGGTAGCCTTGCGGTTTGATTTTGCAGCGTAGGACCTATTTCTAGGGCGATACGAACTGCTTCCGAACACGCTGTTGTAATCTCACGGAAGTTACTCGGGACTTCCGTGAGCGCGGCGGATTCTTGTGCGTCTTTCGAAAGAGGTGCTTCTTGCAACGTCTTTCGAAAGATGCGTGTCGCAATTTTAATAGATATAGTTGTAATCGGCTTACAACATCCCTCCCCCGTTAGATAAGAAAACGAGGGTGCGATGTTTTCGCTTACAGCCTTGTTCTCAGATGACAACCTGCTTTGTTAGGCCTTGGTGGTTTGCTAGTTTGTTTTGTATATATTATGTAAATTATGATGGCTATTATGATTAAAGCGGTAACGTCGCTGGTTGTCATTTTCGACGAAAAAAGGCTCTTGGTTAATTTTCGGGTTTTTTTTTTTTTTTTTACATGCACCCAAGAGTCTTTAGTTGTGTTTTTTTTTTCTCAGATTACACGCTCGCTTGGGAGATGGTTCGTGTTACAATATTTGTTGTGGTTGTGTATATACATATATTGCTTTTGTATCTATCTTATTTATTACATTTGTTTTACAGACGATAAAGTATTTTTATAATTCGCAATAGCGCTGGTACTTATTAGTGCTAACTATTCAAGAATCTCAGTCGCGTCTTGCAGTAAGTCGTTTTGTTAAAGCGTTTGTCAAGATCGTCTGTTGTGTATGTGTGTTTGGTTTTGGATTTTGTTTGTGATTTTTTTTTTTTTTTTTTTGTAGTTAGCTTGTAGTGTCACGTTTTATTAGTGTACCATTTTGTTGTGTTCTTTCTTGAATCTTTGCTTGGATTTGCTGCTTGGTGAGTCCTTTACTCTTCTATGAATAGTTTTAATCGGTTCGCGTGTACGCGTATAGTTTTCCGTCCCATTTTTATTGTATAGTTGGCGTCGTTATTTTTCGTGATTATCTTGTACGGTCCGATCCATTTTGCGTCTAACTTTTTTGATCGGCCGCGTCTTACGGTTTCGTCGAAAAGTAGAACTTTTTCTCCGACCTTAAAAATTGCTGGCTTTGATTTTTTATCGTATTGCTTCTTCGCCTTTTGTTTTTCTTCTTGTGCCTTTTCTTTTGCTATTCTGCTTGAGGCTCGCAATTTTTCTCGTAGCTCCTGCGCATAGTCGTCGTAGGAATATGTCAGTCTAGGCGGTTGGTTTAGGGCTGTAGGTAAAGTCGCTCTATGTCCATATATCAATTCAAAGGGGGTGAGCCCGGTTACGGTATGTGGTGTCGTATTGTACGTGAACATAGCGTACGGTAGCCACTCGTCCCAATCTGTTTGATCGGTATTTATGTAGTGACGCAAATATTCTGCCAGAGTCCGGTGTGATCTTTCCACTGTTCCGTTGCTCTCTGGGTGATATGCAGTAGTTTGCATTTTTTCGATCTTCAGCAATTTGCATACGTTCTTGAAAATTTCACTTGTAAAATTTGTACCTTGGTCTGTGAGTAGTTTCTCTGGTATTCCGTGTTCAAAAATTATTTTAGTGGCAAATGCTCGTGCCACTGTATTCGCATCCTGACTTTCTATCGGGATCGCCTTGCTGAATTTCGTAAGAATATCTTGGAAGGTCAAGATATATTTATTTCCTGTGGTCGTTATTGTTAATGGTCCCACGATATCCATAGCGCATTTTTCAAATGGTTTTTTGGGGGTATCCGTTATCACCATAGGCATCTTTGTTTTTGCTTTTAATTTATTTTTCTGGCAGTGTTCACATTTTGCGATGTAATCTTCCACATCTTTCGTGATTCCTCGCCAATTATGGTCCAATCGTATCCTTTTTAGCGTACGTGCGATTCCTTGATGCCCTCCTAGAGGAGCGTCGTGATATTCATATAATATCTGTTCCTTTTCTTTTTCCGTGTATTTCCGGTTTGTTGTTTCTTCTTCTTCTTCCTCTTCTTCCTGTCGATTTTTATCTTCGACGGTATTTACGTGCTCCGTGTCTTCTATTACGGGGTGTCGGCTCAGTGCATCGGCATTGGTATTGCCTTTGCCTGCCTTGTGTATTATCTCGTAATCGTATTCGGCGAGCTTGAGTCTCCATCTTATCAGACGAGATCCTGGATCTGTCACATTAAATAGCCATACGAGTGGCTTGTGATCCGTAATTATCTTAAATTTTGTGCTGTATACATATGGTCGAAAATGTTTCACGGCCCATACGATCGCTAATAATTCTTTTTCGGTCGTATTATAATTCTGTTCTGCTTGATTCATTATTCTGCTTGCGTAAGCGATCGGGCGGTCTTGGCCGACGGTGCCTTGAGATAACACCGCTCCTACCGCGTAATCTGACGCGTCGGTAGTGACGAGAAATTCTTCACTGAAGTCCGGATATTTTAATACCGGTGCGGTAGTTAATTTTATTTTGAGTGTGTCAAACGCATTTTGTTGCGTGGTCGTCCATGCGAATTTTTCCCCTTTTTTTGTTAACATTGTTAAAGGTTTCGCTATTTTTGAAAAATTTTCAATAAATTTTCGGTAGTACCCCGCTAGTCCAATAAACGCTTGCACGTCCTTTACTTTTGTAGGGGTGGGAAATTTCTCCACGGCGTCCAGTTTTTTGGGATCGGGTAAAATTCCGTCCTCGGTGATTACGTGGCCTAGGTAGTTCACCTCCTTGCGCATGAACTCGCACTTCTCCGGCTGGAGTTTCAAGTTACTGTCTCTCAGCCGTGTTAACACAGCGGCTAGCCGTTTGTAATGCTCACTCAGGCTCGGCCCGTAAATAACAATATCGTCTAAATATACTAGACATTTGAGACCTTGTAAACCCGTTAAAACTGAGTTCATTAGGCGTTGGAACGTCGCGGGGGCATTCCTTAATCCGAACGGCATTCGATTGAACTCGTAATGCCCGTACGGTGTGGAGAATGCCGTCTTCCCCTTATCTTTTTCTGCTACTGATATCTGATGATATCCGGCAGCGAGATCGAGCGTGGTGAAATATTTTGCATTTCCGAGTTGATCCAATATATCTGTTATGTTCGGGATCGGGAAAGAGTCTCCGATTGTAATTTCGTTGAGTTTTCGGAAATCTACCACTACTCGGAATCTCGGTTTTCCTGTAGCGTCAGGTTTTTTCGGGACGACCAGTAATGGTGCGTTCCATTGGCTTTTGCTTTGACGGATTATTCCTTGTTTTAGCATTTCACGGATTTGTTTATCTACTTCCGTTTTTTGTTTTTCGGGCAGTCTGTATGGTCGTACATTCACGCTCGCAGATTCTGTCCTGGTGTGTATCTCGTGTTCCACGAGAGTTGTGTATGTGAGCTTATCTCCTTCTAGATAGAAGACGTCGCTGAACTCTTCGCATAGTGCTTGAATCGCTTTCTTTTCCTCTTCGTTTAAATGTTTTAACTGAAGTAGTTTAATTATGCGCTCTGCGCGAGATATCGGTATCTCATGTTTCCATGCATCTCGGATTACGTTCGCCGTGTGGGCATCCGGTGCGTTGTTTATATTTATTTTTTCAATTTCGACACGAGGTAATTGTAGGTCGACCTTTTTGTCGTTTGTATTTATGATACTTATTGGGCACGTGTGATTTTCGGGTTCTACTAGGCAGCTTCCTAAGAATACTCCCGGTGCCATCTCCTCGGAGTTGATGACTCCTAGGGTGTTTACACTCGCTGTGACTTGCACTATCGTCTCGCTCCGTGGCTGCAGAGTGACTCGGCGGTACGGGTACAGCTTGAATTTGGTGTCGCCTAATCTTACTGTTTTAGTCCCATAGTTGCATGTGACATTATTTTTTCTTGTAAAATCAGCTCCTAGTATGCCCTCATATTCTATTGGGGCATCGTCTCGTATGACGTACATCGGATGCTTGATTTTTTTGTCGTGCATTACCACGTTCACGGACGTTCTTCCTAGTGTCATAATAGAATGCCCGGTTATTCCGGTCAATTTGATGTGTTCATCACGGATTTTGGTTTGTCCCTTCAATGTTTTTAATTTTATTAATGACACGGTTGAGCCGGTGTCAAACAGGAACTCAATCTTGCCCCGCTCTGCTTCGCGTACGGGCAGTGTAATCATGTCGAGGCCAGTGTCGCTGCCCCGTGCATGCTTCACGTGTGTCACACGATACGCATCAGCTGTGCGCGAAGAGCTTGCGTCATCGCTCGAGCTCTCGTCGCTGCTCGCTGTCTCGGCATGCTTAATCATTTTTATTTCCTTGCTCGCTCGCTTGCCGTTTTCTATCCTTTTCATAGTTTTAGGCTTATCGCTCCGGCGGTCATCGTTTTTTTTCTTGGGTCGACCGTGAAGGGACCAACACTCTTTTCGGGTGTGGCCTGCCCTTTTGCAATGGTCACAGTATAGTTCCACTGTGTTTACGCGAGGCCGTCCCTCCGGTCGCGGTAACTCGAACCGGTTAGCGTATCGGCTGCTGCGGCATTCTCGCCCGTCATGCCCATTCTTGCCGCACTTTCCGCATCGCAGAATATTTCGTGCGTACTTGGAGACGGTGCGAGGGTCTTCCTTCCGATTTCGGTTAGGTTCCCTTACTTTTTCTTCGGCACTGGCGCCGGATATCGCGTCCTGCAGCGTTCTGTATCGCTGGGCGCGTACCAGGAGTTTGATGTCTTCATGCAAACCGATCTGGTAGTTATACAGGGCCTGTTCCTTAATATTATCCAGGATGGCTCGCTGTTGTTCGATAGTGTGGTTCTTGCCCTCCTCCATGGACTCATATAGTTCCATGGCGAGCAGGTCCACTCGCCGTCCGAATTCCTGCGCGCTTTCCGCGGGTTTCTGCTTGAGCGAGTTAAACTCTTGTTGCAGATGTGCGGTGCTCCGTTTGGAAAGGTACTCATTTTCGAGCTCTCTTTTCAATTGTTCGAAGCTGTATACATCGCGCGTGTAGAAGTCCATCATTGCCTTACCTTTAAATTTCGTGCATAGGATGGCTTCTAGCAGGGTATGTTCGTCGGCTGGGTGTATGTTTTTCATCGCGTATGTACCGGCGCTAATAAATTCGCGGACGCGGTTTCGCTGTGTGCCGTCGATGTCCGGTATCATATTTCGCGCTTCTTTCATACTCAAAAAATTTACTGTCGATCCGCGCTGATTCCTAATGTCGTTATTCGATCGTCCGTACGACAAATCTAAGGCGTGATCGTGAAAATTTTGGGGTCTCAGGGGTGCTTCCGTCCTTCTCTGATAACCCGGATCTCTTCTACTTAGACCTAATTGAAATTTCAGGTCGCGTAGTTCATGCATAACATCATGCAATAACATTGTTTCTCGTGGCGGGAGGTTCGGATTTATCCTCTGTGCCGGTCGTTCTTCTGCATGGTCATTTTCCTCATGCAGAGAATTATGAAGTCGTAATATTTCTGCTTCGACTTCATTTCGTGGTATATTTCCGGACGCTTCGGCGGGAGAGTGAGCCATTGTCGTGGGACTGGATGTCAGTCGATTGTCGGTCCGATTTCGTCCGTTTAAGTCACGCGTCGTATTAGGTTCGGCGCTTATCAAACTAAACTCGCGTGCGTCCGCTGTGGTTCCCCGTTCGGTGACGACGTGTGTTCCGCGGTCGCTTATAACACGTAGCGCGTGTTGCGTCACGTCTCGTATATCGCGTAACGCGGTTTCCGCTATGCCTACTGCCTCGTGTTCTGGAGATTCTATTATTCCTCCCGAGGGCTGCTGGCCTTCGTTTCGCGGGCTGTCTCCGTTTTGGGACATTAATTATTTGTTTGAATTATTCGAGACAGTGTGCAGCTCGCATGCTGTATGTCTCGCGGTCGTCTCCCGAGTATTATCGGTGGAGTCGGATTACGCACGGCTAAGCGTCTTATCGCGGTCGCGTGTGTACGTGCTAGAGCGTTGTACTCGAATCAAAGTTTTATTCGCTGATACTGTACTATTGATTGGCGCGTATATAAAATGAAATCTTTTTTTTTGACAGGCGTTTTCTTTTGCGGTTAAACTTCGCGTTGCCTCGTTTTTTCGCGCGGTGTCAATTTTCTGCTGAATTATTATTTCTCGATCGCGTTGCCCTTCGCACGGGACATTACAAAGAGTGCGCAAATATTTGTTACAATTCTGACTTACATTAGTAGAACGGCGCGCATGGCGGTTGTCGTAGGTCAGCTCGCTGGATGGACTGGCGCGTACGGCGTTGTAGTAGGATGTGTTGCTTTTCCTCGTAGTCTACAGTTGTCTAGTCGTCGCCCCTTGTTGTGGTCCACCTCTCGTTGGCTAGTCGGCCGTTCCGTTCCCCGGCAGGGAAGCTCGTTCTACTTAGCACCGTGTAGTGACGCGTTGGCACAGATCTTTGCACTCGCGCACTGAATAACACGATGGTGCTGTCTCAGCTCGTCTTACTGTCGGCTGGTCTTCTTCTCGCAGGATTGTGCTTCCTTCGAGTTTTTGGATTTGCTGGTCCTTTGTTAGTTTCAGCTTCTTCTATCCGTTTTTCTATGTCTCTTGTCCTTGACGGCTTCTTGGATCCCACCGCTGCCACCAATTTTGTTGTGAGCGTTTGCTCGTTTTGGGAATTCTTTCCCGTCGGTAGTTGGGATCGTTCTGCCTGAAGGGTTGGGACCCAAAGGGTGATGGTTCGGCTCGGTGTATAAGAAAAAGAAGACGCTTCTTACGTGCTTGTTCGTTGTCTTTATTTCTGTTTCTTGCGCTTACAATCAGCTGTGATGGTGTTAGGTATCACTCGCGATAAGGTGTATAGTACGCGACGCGGCTCGGACGTTGTTATGTTTTCTCTCCGGCTCGGTCACGGCGTGGTCGCGTTTATATATTATGATATCTGGCGCAATTTCGGGGGCCAGTGACCGGGCGTCGGTAGCTTCCGCGAGGCTAAGCGTTTCGACATCGGAACGCGGTAGCCTTGCGGTTTGATTTTGCAGCGTAGGACCTATTTCTAGGGCGATACGAACTGCTTCCGAACGCGTTGTTGTAATCTCACGGAAGTTACTCGGGACTTCCGTGAGCGCGGCGGATTCTTGTGCGTCTTTCGAAAGAGGTGCTTCTTGCAACGTCTTTCGAAAGATGCGTGTCGCAATTTTAATAGATATAGTTGTAATCGGCTTACAACACACTCATTGTTCATAACACGATAGAAAAATATCTCTTGATGTAATGATTTCACAATAGATTATGCCTTCTACGATAATTATGCTTAGAGATGTTCAATATCAAATGTTATTAATATAACGAAGAGTTTTTCTTTCATAACGATAGGGAACTCGGAATTTCTTTTATCTTTAATTACATTATTAATTACGACAGATTTTTACTGATTGATTCAGAATAGATATCAAAAAAAATACAAAAATCTAATTGGTTTCTCTTTCGTAATCCATTACTTGTCTGAATAAAAAAAAAAAAATAATTTCAAGAAGTGATATCATTGTCTATCGTTCTCTCGTTTCCTGTTAGGAAAGTATATTTTCTCGTTGGAATATGACAAAATATCTACGGAGACATCGTGTTTAATAGTTCTGTTGGAATATTTCGTAAACTTAAGTTCTCTATTGTATAATAACGAAAGAAAACGCTTTGTTGTTAACCATACTGGTGACATTAACATCTCCAAGTATAATTACGATCGTATCGTATAATTTAATCACGAAATCGTTAGATCAGGCATGATACAAGATATTTAAGGAAAAGAAAGAATCTTTCGTGAATGTACGAAAAACTTTTATTAATTTACTTATTCACAATTACGATAGAAATTAGATTATTTGTAGATTCCATAAGTATCTATCGCTTTCGCTCTTTCGACTTTCTTAATCACAGCAGTTTATTACGGTTTTAATTTGTCATATCTTTGCTAACTGTCCTAATTTGTCAACTAATCGCGAATGTGCATAGCTGCCATTGCCACGAGTATTGGCGCGGTGCATTGAGACGCGAGGGCGGCGAAGCACAGGCAGCGGCACCGCTTCTCCTTCTTCCCCCCGCCGCCGGCAGCCAATGCTCGACACAGTGGGCCGCGCTACAGCTCGAGCGTCTCGGCTCTTCACACGGCGCGCTCTCATTCGTACAATTTGAAAAATTTATATCTCGATTATTGATAGACCTAACCCAAGACAATATTGGACTTTTATGTTCATCTCGATCCCGTCTATCTTTCCATTACGGGATGGCTTCCGATTACATTACACCCTGTATAAAACACGTGCGTACGTTATCGCTTGTTAAGATATTTTGTTGTCATTTGCATTAAATGCACCTATTCGATCGATCTCCAACTTCCAGCTGGGAGAAAACGAACACAGCGTTGGGAATTTTCAATACTACCAACTTAACCTTTTTTCTCAACACCAGCTAAAGCTATTTTCGAACGCATGCACTGTCTTAGGCTGGTATTCATAGTCGAATCTTATTTAAAGATCGTCTCAAGCAACGTCTTAAGATGCTAATACGACTCTGTGATTGGCTGATGGTATCTTAAGACAGTACTTAAGATGATCTTAAATATAAGATCCGACTATGAATACCGGCCTTAAAAATAATTCATTCAACTGTTACTTGGTTATGGCTACGATTGCTACGAATTTTATGACGCTACGACGCCAGTGACGCGAACACATGCAGAAAATGTTGTAAACACTGCGGCAAAGCTCTGATTGGCTGCTTCTATGACGCACGTTCTATTCCGCAGTTCTATTCCGCACCATGTGATTTCAGCCTTACAATAGTACAAAAAATTTTTGCATACGAAAGTAATACTGTGCATTCATTGATTGGCGTGCATCTTTCAGATTCTAAATTATGTACCACTTAATGAATGCACAGTGTTATCTTTGTAAGCAATTTTTTTTCGTACGAGTTCGAGAATCGGGCCTCAGATTGTGTAATTACAAATCTGTTCCCACACGAAAAAAGACAGAATATGTCCACCTCTCTGTCGATTCTCCTCGCGTGCGTCGCGAAGCACCAAGGCCCCTCCATTAATGGGTGCTTTCCATCTAGTAACACAAGTCGACACAAGCATTGTTCTATCTTTTTTTATGTTCAATGAGTAACAAAAATAGAACAATACTTGTATCGACTTGTGTCACTAAATGGAAAGCACCCAATACAAGCTCTATGAGTATAACATAAAAGCTCTAGGCCAATAAGCATCATATGTATATCAATATGGCGACTTTATGCTGAGAACTGATTGGTTTATCGGTCTTATGCTATGCTTATGCAGCTTATGTCATTTCGTGTGTGATGGCCCATAGCCCTAATGGTATATCCATACAAACTAGCATAAGCGCATAAGCATATACATAAGAAAATTGATTGGTCTACAAGCACTTACATAATGCTAGCGCCACACTATGCGCGTATTCGCGATTTATCTGACCACTCGACCAGCGAATCAGTGCGAATGACGAATCGCGCATGATGAATCAACGAATTTTTTCTCTACACTATTCATGAACATCAGATAAATCGCGAATTACGAATTACGAATCGTACGAATCGCGAATACGCGCATAGTGTGGCGCTAGCATAAGAAAGTAGACCAATCGAATTCCTTATGCTCTAGTTTACACCGAGCACTTGGTACGCGTATCAAATAGTAAATAACTAGTGAATGTGTTTAATCATTGGCTGATCAGCTTAAATTCACTACTTGATACGCATACCAAGTGCTCGGTGTAAACTAGAGCAATGATGCATATGCTTATGCGCTTATGGGTGCGTTCGGGGAGACGCTATTAGCGCTACCAGCATCAGTCCATCTTCATTACTCATTAAAAGTAGAATAAGGATAAACTGATGCTGGTAGCGCTAATAGCGTCTCCTTGAACACACTCTATGCAAGTTGTGTGGATTACCATAAATATCGTTACGCAGCAACAGAGACACGGAGTCCACTGTAATCCACGTTGTCTGATTGAAAAATATGGCTTCGAAAGAGAGTAACATTAGTGTATTGTATATGGAATTAAATAAATTAGGACAAAATGGGGAATACGAAAGAGCTCTAAAAACTGCAAATAGAAGTATATTTATTAAAATTAAGTTACTTGTTAAAATAATGAAAGCGAAATTGTAATCACGACAAAAGTAATCGATATTTATTCGCTCATTGTAATACTTTTGAATTATTTTGCACATTTCCGTAAAATTACGTTTACATTATTTTTCAAAACAACTTAAATTTGAATAAAGAAAATGTGGTTAGAACATATAATGTAATTTATATTTTGTTATTTAGTTTTAGGGATCTCCCAAGATGAAGAAATGGCATTTTATTGTAAAATTATATGTTATATCCAGCTGTCCAAATTCAATGAAGCATTACAACTCATTGTTAAAACTCCAAAATTAGCAACGTATGGCAATATATTATATAAAAATATTAATATTATGTAATATTACATATACTTTCTTTTTTCTTCTAATCTAGAAATTTAGAATTTGAAAAAGGATATTGTCTGTATCGTTTAAATCAAGTTTATGAAGCATTAAAAGTAATAGAAAATGTACAGAATCTTTCTTTGAAGATGAAAGAATTAAAAGCTCAGATATTGTATCGCTTAGAAAGATACGAAGAATGTTTTGCAGTATATCGAGAAATCATTAAGAATTCAAATGATGAGTATGAAGAGGAGAGAGAAACAAATCTTGCAGCTGTTCTTACCAACTTGGCAATTGAAAATTCTGTAAGTCTTTTGTGTGTTTTACAAATTAAGAGCTTAATAGTTAAATGTAATATTAAGTAATTTTAATGTCAGCAAAGATCATTTCTAGGATTTAGAAGTTCCTTCTTTACGCGAACATACTTACGAGTTAACATATAACACAGCGTGTCATTTACTCGCCCAAGGAAGCAGAGATGACATAATAGAAGCAGAAAAAAAATTGCGGATTGCTGAGAAAATGTGCAAGGAGGGATTAGAGGAAGATGGTGCATCAGAAGAAGAAATTGAAAATGAATTGGGTATAATTCGAGTACAACTTGGCTACTGTTTACAATTGCAAAATCGAGAGAAGGAAGCACATACGTTATATAGTGTTGCTCTAAAAGCCAAACCAGATGACATTGCACTAGTTGCTGTAGCTAGCAACAATTTAGTATGCCTAAATAAAGATCAAAATGTTTTTGATAGTAAGAAGAGAATGAAAAGTGCCACTCAAGAAAGTCTGGAGCACAAATTGACTTCTAAACAAAGAAGAAATATTGCATACAATCAGTGTTTACTTGCATTTTACACCGATCAAGTAAGTAACATATAACAGTAAATAGAGTGTCACTGCAGTAGTTAATGAACCAGTAAGAAACAATATAATTAGATCTAAAAAAATATCAATTACAATTTACATTTCATTATTTTGAAGTTTTTATTTTAACATTTCTTAAACAAAATTCAAATATAGTACAAGGTTCTCTGAATAATAAATAGAATTTGGAAAAGAAGGCTAACAAACCACATCAGATTTTTTAATACAAAGATAGTTTTAATATGAAAACTAATCAATATTATCTAATGTACATATATACGTTTCAACCATATATAGGATATAGTAATCTTCAGTGTGAGAATAACGATGTGTTCTTAAGAGGACATATATGTTTGGAGCCACAAAAAAGAAGAAATTTTTCATGAATTTTTTAGACCCAAGAAGCAAACTATAAAAATGGGACTTTTTGCATAATAAAGTACACTTTTTGTAATTTTTATACAAATTTTATTACAATAATTTTGTTGAAAAATCCGCCTTCTATTGTGTAGTCAACCATGCATAATGCCGCGGTGACAATGATTTTTTTTTCCCTGTTCAACCAAAATACAAAAACCAAACGGCATCTTAAATTTCTTTGTATCCGATTTTTAAAATTGAATTTTAAACAAAATAGTGGACCTTTAAAGTTAGAGTTCTGATTTTTGACGAAAAATTTTATTTTTGTTTAAAAAATAGAAAAAAATTTGAATTTTTTTAATCGGGTACGACAATCACTAGGAAATTTATTCTCTTTTTTAAAGATGCTTTTTTGTTTTTGTATTTCAGAGAAGGAGAAATTGTCACCGTAAAATTATGCACGTCCCATTACACGACGATAGAAGGGTGGGGGAAAGATTTTTTTAACAAAATTATTGTAATAAAATTTGTATGAGAACTACGAAAGGTGTACTTTATTATACAAAAAGTTCCATTTTTATAGTTTGGTTCTTGGCTTTGAAAAAAATTTATGAAAAACGCCTTCGTTTTTGTGACTCCAAACGTATATGTCCCTTTAAGGGAATCTTAAAGCTGTTTTGTTTTACCGATTATTTTGATTATTTTCGATTCACTAATCTTTTAATTGTATTTACAGAATTAAAAATCCTTTTCCACAATTAAAGCACAGACGGTAACGTAATGCGCATGTAAGAATTTTATACAAAAAAACGAAAAAAATTTAATATAATTACAAATTAAAATTTTTTTTCTTTTTTTATATAAAATTCTTACGTGCGCATTATGTTACCGTCTGTACTTTAATTGTGGAAAAGGATTTTTAATTCTGTAAATACAATTAAAAGATTAGTTAATTGAAAATAAGCAAAATAATTGATAAAACAGGACAACTTTAGCATCCCCTTAATGTTTGCTTACTACAATTTTGTTCTTCATAGTTACTTTCGCTTCGACTGTAGATTCACGGTAAACAGATGGTTGTAAACAGATGAGTGCAATTAATGTAAGTTAATGTTCTTCCACTAAGTTTTGACACAGTCTAACCATAATCAGTTGCGACAATGAGCCGTCTGACTTGTAATCAAATTTTAGTGCGCATGTGCGAATGCGTACATCTAACAACATGGCTACGCCCATGATATTTTAAATAATCTTAATCTGCCTCAATCTACATATGTACATACAGGGTGTTTCTAAAGCATCGGATTTGCACCATGCGATAGAGAATGAAAATCTAAGAAGAAATGTCTAATACTATTTTTTGATGCGGTAAATTGTTTCGCCTTAATTCATCATTGTAATAAGTCAATAAGCGCGGAGGCACAGTATAAGTATACACAGCAGCGACAGTGAGTGTCGGCACCTTTGATGTCGTGTTGCCTAGTCACATGACCTGTCACCATTTTGAGAGTAGTACAGGCGCGTATTTTTGATTTGGTTATGAAAATAATTATATACTTCTATAATAATAATAATCAATAAATTGATCAAATTTATTTGTCATTTCTTTAAAATTTTATATCACTTTTACACTGTAACAATAATTATAACTTATTACTTATACTCTTTACTATATCATAGGTTAGATGCAGCCACAGGGCACAGCCATCTTCTTGGTAGTACAAACTGACGCATGCGCACTAGAAATTTGTTACATCAAAATCGCTCACTGTCGTTACTGTGTATACTTATACTGTGGCGGAGGTACAAGAAAAAGTCAGTGACGCAGAATGCGTGAAGTTTACTCCTTGTTATAAAAAATTAAAAAATGCTTCTAATGCTAATAATTACCGATAAAATTCTTTGGAAGGCTACCAAAATTTTCAATAGAACTGTCGGTTACCGAGAAATATTTCCATTTTGACGGGACTTAGAAAATTTTCGAATTTGTATCTTCAACTAAAGAAATTTTTTATTCTGCAGCTTACAGCTTCGAATACGGATAATTATTGATAGAATTCTTCAGGCGGCTATAATTTTTTAACTTTTGCTTTTTAATAGACACATGATGCTTTACTATTATTTTAATGTCTGTATTTTCGCAAAATTTATTTTAAAAAAATTTAATTTAATTTATTTAATTTTTTATTTTAATTTTTCCGTCTTAATAAAAGTGAATAAAAATCAATACTAATTTTATAAAATATTACTCTTTTAATTAAATAGCAACTGTCCGGCAATATTAAAATAATACATATGGAAATAATTGAATGGGTCGTGGAGCACCTTTTTGGAAATGACCACCAAGATCACCAGATTGGAAATTCTCGTGATTTTTTTTGTGGGGTGCACAAAAAGAAAAAATATATTTTAATTGTGTAGAAACGTAGAACGAATTGGAGAAGCAAATTCAAATAGCGTTTAATAACGTACAACGACATCACATTCGACATGCTACAGAAAGTATCATAAATAGAGCAATTAAATGTTTGGAAGGTAATGGTGTACACTTTGAATACTTGTTATAATGTTTTATCGTTTTATAATAAATGAATTTATTTACCATTGAATTTTTCTTTGTCCAATAGACAAATCTTTGTAAGTCCTATAACGGTAAAAATTTTCGGTAATCGGCAGTTTTTATAGCCGCCTGAAAAATTCTATCGATAATTATTAGCACTCGAAGGTGTAAGCTGCGGAATAAAAAATTTCTTTAGTTAAAAATACAAATTCGAAAATTTTCTAAGTCCCGTCAAAATGGAAATATTTCTCGATAACCGACAGTTTTTTTGAAAATTTTGGTAGCTTCAGCCTTAGGTCCCTCTCCCGCACTCACGCTGTCCAAGTTGCTAACCCATGTATATACACTGTATTGGAAATCTGCAAACACATATAAACTTTACTTTGTTTATAATGCACATGGGTTAGCGACTTGGAGGTGGGTGCGGGAGGAAGGGCCGACGGCTCCCTTTGCACCCCGTGTGTGCGTGCGTGCGTGCGTGCGTGCAAAGCATTCTCTGCACCATATAGGTTTGCGGATTCTCCACGTAAAACGAAATGCTCGTAAAAATACGTATATAAACATTTGAAATTTGTGCATTTTTTGCATGGTTTGTGCTAGACCGAGCATGCGTTTGTGGTCAAGAAGCATAAGGATGTGACCGCTGCGCATGCTGATACTGTTACATGTCAGTAAATTTTGGCTAACTTCCACGAATTAAATAAAATGTATTTGGATCACTCACAAACCTTTTTAATCAAACTTCATAACTTTTCATACAAACTTCAAATGATTCTGTATAATAACTGTTCAATTAATATATTCCGGCTAAGTGTCGGGCAAAAAAATAATTACAAATAAACGAATGACTCACAAACCTTGTTAATTGCACTTCAAACCTTTTTATACGAAATACAAACGATTACACATAGCAATTATTTAAAAAAAACGTTCACTTCCGGTCAAGTGTGAGCGAATATACGAAAGACGTTTCAACAAATTTTATAAATAACAAAAGTGAGTCATCACTCTTGTTATTTATAAAATTTGTTGAAACGTCTTTCGTATATCGCTCACACTTGACTGGAAGTAAACGTTTTTTTAAAATAATTGCTATGTGTAATCGTTTGTATTTCGTATAAAGAGGTTTGACATTTTGTTTTTTGCTTTGACATTTTGTTATCCACCAGAAAATTATGCACATCTTGATCTTCTGACAGATCTACCGCACCGCGAAGACGCCTATTATTAACCCTCAATCTCCCTATGGGTCGTTCTCGTCCTGCTTAAAACTACTATTTCTCGTACAACCGCGATGCTAGCGTCATCAAAGTTAGACTTAAAAAAACTTTGGGGGGAAGGGTCTTCAGTGCAAAAGACCAGCCCGGTCCGTTTGTTCTATTCCAAATGCCAGCCAGATAAAATTTAAATGGGACGTTTTCGACCCATAGAGAGGGATTATGTAAGTAAATAACTTTCGAAAAAAATTTTTTTGCAAATTAAGTATTTTCTGACACGTACATGCATTTTAGAACATAATTATGTATATATTTTAAGTTGAACATCTACAATGGAAATTAGAAGTCCAGAATACTTTGAGCAGACCAATAAAATTCAGCATTCGGCAAATATTGGGAAGATTGGACATTAACTAATAAATTTAAAAAAAGAAAAAGATGTTTTTTATTGTTTATACAAAAATGATAAAAAGATCAATCAATGTTGTGCTCGATGCAACAAACCCGTTTGCGATGATCATTGTTTAAATTGCTGTCGCGACTGTTTTTAAATTGTTCTTTTTCTTTTATAACAAAATTTTGTATTTTTACTATGTATTAAATAATAATTTGTTAAAATAGCTTAAGCAGAAAAAATAATTGTAGATTTATTGATGTTCATCTATTTTACAACACTATTCATTATCCTCAAAAAATATCAATTTTTATACGCTGAAACTGGATATCTGCTTTCATTCTACGTTGATTAGACATTTTTTTTCGTAAAGAGGAACTTTTTCTTTCCAGAAATTGATTTAAAAAAATGTTTTTTCAAAATTTTTACCATTGCTATATATTTTTTGAAAAATTAACTTTTTTATTAATTTTTCTCATTGTTTATTAAAAAATACATATCAAATTTGGGAAAGGGGGATAATATAATGGTAGTTTCTTAAAGAGAAATGTTTAAAGAGTATACATGATTTTTTTCAGATTTTTTAAACCATTATTAATATGGTTATAAGGGCGAGGGCGAAAACGACCCATAGGGAGGGATAGAAGGTGCCGAAAAACACGGGAGGGATAAATTGAGGGTTAAAATAACAAATAACACTTTATGTTTATTTATTTCTCATTAAATGATAATATTTTGCATTAAATTTTACAAAAAACAGTTAAAATCATTTTTATACAAAATTTTATCTAATACCGCAGTGTGACGTTCGAAATGGATGAAAAATACCCGAGAGAAGATTTGTGATGCTTGCTCTTCAACTCCTAAGGACACAGTGGCTCCACCAAGTGGCGAATTAATGCTTGGAATCTCAGTTTTTTCCCCTTCGCATCCGGCTCGCCTACTCCTCTCCGTTCAAAAACGGCACGCATTTCAAAATTGCTCTGGGTTATGCTAGCCCATTTCGTACTCTGAGGGTACTTTATTGTGAAAAACAGTTTTTGCAAAACTGAGTGCTCCTAGTATTGTAATTGATAAGGAACAACTAATAACGACTTTTTAAGTGTACATAGACTAATGAAGATCAAAAATAACTCATATTTCTATGCATTGTGAAGGATATGTGGAGATGGAGTGACAATGATGATAAAATAGCAAATATGGGAAGAAAGGAAGTCGGTTCAGGAAAAGGAAACATTGTTTAAAATGAGTAGATAGCCATCTGAAAAAAAATATGTATCCTGTTGTTTGTTTAGACTCTTTTTTTACGAAAATTATTTCGGATATTAGTCTTTTATTATAATATAAAAAGGTTTAATATCTAAAACATGACATCATTTCAATTCATTGTGTTTTCTTCAACACGCCTACTAAGATACTAGAGATTACATCTTTCTTATTTACTTTTCATGTTTTTTTTTATTCTGGTCAATAATTTTCTCTTTTGTTGACCCACATATGAACACTCACAATCTTTGCAGTCAATTTTGCAAACTACATCACATTGAGAGAGTTTTGTATGATATCTTTCCCTTTTTCGATGAACATTTTTAACAAATTGAGAATGGAGAACCTATCCTACAGTTAAATTTTTGATTGAATACATTTAATTTTTCCGAGATGTTTTTTATATAAGGAATCACAGAATTTGTATCATTGTTATCGTCTGAGTCCTCTGTAGCTACTGTTTTTTCATTGTTAATTTTTGAGATGAACTAATAGTTGAGAAAATGAAATCAAGTGGATAGTTATTTTCCAATAAATTATCAATCATTTTTTCCAAATTTTTTTCCTGAAATTTGAAATGTGATAATTTAAGGATTAAATTGTCTTGTCTAACAATCCATAAATGAAACCTTTTTGCCAATGAATGGTGAGAGTGAAAGTTGATGTACCTTCCTGAAAAGGGAAGTTTCTTGTATAAGTCCAGTATGTTTGAGTCATTCTGTTTAATGAGAGTAACATTGAGAACATTTAGTATATTCTCGTTTTCCACTTCACAAATGAATTTTAAACGTTCTGATAATGAATTGAAAGTATTTAATATATTTTGTTCACTCTTTGGAAAGGATAAGATGATGTTATCTACATATCTATAACATAAAGGAATGCTGAAGACAGACTGCAAGAAAGACTGTTTATGGCTTTTTCTTCTAAATCTTTTATTACAAAATCTGCTAAAATTGGGATCTGAAAAAAATTTGAAAAATTAAGAATTTGTTCTATCTCCAAAATATAACATATAATAAATTGTAAACCAAGTTCTCTTCTTGACTGTATAGCTGAAGTGAATAAAGTATTATTATTAACATATAATAAATTAATCAAAGAAACAAAAAAATTGACTTTAATGAAGATTGACTGGTTAATTGACTGGTTAATGAAGAAAAATAAATTATAAAAAAACAATGTCAATTAAACCAATAAAGGATTATTGTTCAGCCTCCCATTAAGTAATTACAACACAAAAAATGTAGTATCAAATACAAATATTACAAACCAAAAACATATAACAAACACGCAAAATTTACATCTTGATTGCATTTTTATTGATCTCAAAAAGTTCAAGTTTAACATTCCGCTTGACACACTATATGAAAATTGGTATATCAATCTGAGTGGTTATGACATTCCTAATAAATGCAAGTTTCTTTTACAACTATAGATGAAAAATTTGGATTACTTATATTAAAATCGAATATCAATAAAAGTACAATCGAATTTATAAAATATATAGACGCAAACATAATTAGATTCAAGATTAATTTCCATGATGCCATACGTAACCAATCAATTGCATATATAAATAAATTATTTCACCAAAACTCTTCTTTTAATCGACATGAACATTTAATACATTGGTTCAACATCACAAAAAGATTTATAATAAATCACAAAGAAATTTTACTTATAAAAGCGGACAAAGGCAATGTCGTAATTGCCTTAAATAGAAGAAATGAATTCCTTGTTATCCGACAATTCTACATATCGAATAATCAACTTTGATCCCACAAAAACCACGATAAAAGATTTGAGAACCATTTTACAAAATTGGAAAAGCAATAAATTAATTGACCAAAACGTACTCATACAAACTATGTCAGTGACACAATACTGCCAATAGCATGGTCTTCTAAAAATTCATTAAAAAAAAGATTATCCACTTAGAATCATAATTGCTTCGATTAAGATTGCTCTCTTTCCATTTGCTGAGTTTGTTGAGGAAATCTTATCAAAGAGTGAACCGGAGTCTTTTAACATTAAAAATAGCGTTTATTTTAAAATTAATTAATTTTCTAAATTCTATTTAGTTTTATTTCTTAAACAGTTTAGCGAGAACTATTCAGTGATTTTATATATAAATATATAGATATCTGTACTTACGATTATTTGAACTTGTAAATTTTTATATTATATTAAGAGATTAATATTATATTAAGAGTTATATTTTTAAGAAAAAATAGTATTGTTTTGATAATTTGTTAATCTCTTAAGTTAAATATAAATTTTATAATAGTAAATATTAGATGTGTTAAGAATTATAATTTTAAACAGTTTGTTGTTTTGTTTTAGTATTTTTTTAAAATAAAGATCTACAATTGTTTTTAATAAATTTATTTCATATAAGTTATTTTATATAAGTGATATTTTGTTTCCATGAAATATAAATGCTATTCGACTTATGACTAATTTTATTCATAATCTCTGAACGTAACGTTGTCGCAAGTAGAGAGCATGCGTGCGCGTATATTATTAGTTTTATTTAATTTAAATTAAGATGATACTTGTGTTTTTCAGGGAGAACAATGTCATCAGTTATGTAATAATCTTGCAAAAGATTGCGTTATGCTTGCAGCAGATGTAATGTTCATAAAAGCTGTACAATTTAGTAAAGAAGGTAAACCAAAAGAGGCGGCAAAACTATTAATCGAACATGCAATTGACGAAAAGGAATTGCCTATGAAATTGGCTAGTATTCAACTACTTTTAAGTCATGACGAAAGAAAAGATGCAATTGCTATTCTCGAGAACTTAAACGAAAAGGATAAATTTTTACCTGGAATAGTTAGCGCGCTCGTTACACTTTATTTAGCTGATAACGACCGGAATAGAGCATCAACCACTCTAAAAAACGCAGTTGCTTATTATAAAGAGAACAAAGTATACGAGTATATGTATTATATTTTTTATAACGTTTTTTTATGTTACATAATTAAGTTATATGAAAAATTTCTCTTCAGGAAGCTACTGAAAATTTGAAGGAATTGTGGAGGCAGGCTGCTAATTTTTACTTACGCGGTGGAGAACTCAAAGTTGCTGCTGATATTCTACAAGAATTAGTAGATGCCTCGCCGTCTGATATCAAGACTTTAGCTCAATTAGTAATAGCTTATGTACAGTTCTGTCCTAGTAAAGCACAGTTATTATCCAAAAGATTACCACCGCTTCATGATCTTGTAGAAACTATCGACATTGACGCATTAGAAAGTAGCAATTGGCTTATCGGAACTAAAGTAATGAAAAAAAAGATTGAACCTTCGCCTGGGTAAATATTTCAATTATTTTATTTCACTTGATAAAAGTTATATGTTTTTATTTGTTACTAGCAAACCAATATCAGATGTAATTCAAAAGAAGCACAAGAAACGCAAACGCAGAGGTAAGCTACCCAAGAACCATGATCCAAATGTTATGCCAGATCCGGAACGATGGTTACCAAGACACGAACGTAGTGGATTCCGCAAAAAACGAGACAGAAGGAACAGAGATACCGCTATGAAAGGCACGCAAGGAGCCGCTACAGGATCTAGTGATCTTTAGTACGCATACTCTTATATACGTATACAGGGTGATTTATGTAAATGTGAAGATCACAAATAACAAAATATAAATTTTATGAAAAAAATGTTTCAAATAAAAGTTGTATAGTTTGAAGGAGGACAAACAATGATAACCCAATTTTTCAAAAATTGAAATTACACAAAGATCATTTTATTTTTTTTAAATAGCATTATATAACTTTTACATAATGTGATTTTAATTATGTATATAAAAATATTAAAGTATAATTGCTCCTAAAATTTGTGGTTTATGAAATATTTTATATTGAAATATATATTTTTTTTCTCACCATAACAAGCCAATATCACATATAATTCAAAAGAAGCCAAAAAACATAAAATCAAACTACTTAAAAACTATGATTTAAATCACCTTTTATATACTGTTTTATTATAAACATACAATAAATTATTTTATAAATGTACAATAAATTAACATATTAAAATAATGTATTTTTATTTTATAGCGACATCACTAAAATGCCTGCAAATGCTAAACCTTCTCCAAATCCTCGTCACAGTTCTGCAGTGGAAACTTCTGGCCCACGTCAGCAACAACGTAAAGTTCAACAAAAAAAGAAAAGAAAAGGTAGCAAGTGGTAACAATTGTCATTCTTCTAAACTCATGGTCTTTTAATATAAAATAAATTAAATTGCATAATCTGTATTGAAAAAAAATTGTTATCAAAATAATACAAATTGAAAAAATCAAATGGATTTGCTAACATATAATTGTATTTTGAGAAAAATGTAAAACGTAATACTGCCATTTAAAAAAATATACATATTGTATAATATAAATGTAATAATAATAATAATAATAATAATAATAATAATAATAATAATAATAATAATAAGAAATAATAATAATGATAATAATAACAACAACATTGTCTACACACTGTATGTGCATATTTTGATAAGAAAATATGTTTACAATCTTTCATCGTTTATACATATGTCAATTTATCGTTCATAAATCTAATGAACCTTTAAAAAAAGTCATCTGATTTGGAGTATCAAAAAAATTAACAATTTTTAAAGGAATTTCCTTAGAAAAAAGTTATAGCTGTCAATTTCATGTTTACAGAAATATTTTATTCATATTTTAAAATATATTGTGAATTTTTATATAATGTATAAAATAATCGAGAAGCAGCATAAGCAAGCAGATATTTACATTCTTGTCCAATTTGCAGAACTAAAAGTAATCGTCTGAAGTAAAGTCTGGTAATTTGTAATTAATAATGTTCCCTGTGGATTCTGGAGGGGGAGGGGTTAACTCTTTTCAATTAAAAGAAATCAATCTTATTAGATCCATTTAAAAAATTTAGGTAAAATGATGCAGGTCGATTAACGCGGGTGGATCAAATTCCTATGCATAGGATTCACTGTGTCCACGATGTTCAGCGAAAAATTTTATTAACCCCCCCCTCCCTCTTATCCCATTACCAGATCCGCTAGTGATAATGATAAACTTATACTACAAACCTAATAAAATTATAAAAATTGCAATTCGGTAAAATTACACTTATAAAAAAGTTTTTTATACTTTTGTTTTTTTAACTAATTGTTAAAAAATATTTTTAAAATTTATCTTTTTAGATTTATTGTATAATTTGTGTATTAATAGTTATAATTGATGTATTAACCCTAATCCTACATCTGGAATAGAATTAACCTTATTGGTTTTTGACTTGTTTTAGACTTAGTTTTTTGCTTAGCTTCATGAATTTTTTTTTCACTATTTTAAAATTTAAATTGCCCCAAAATAACTTTTGGACATTATTTTTAGAAGTTTCAAAAATGTTAAATTTTTTTGAGCAAAATGTTTGATAATATACGATGAGTAATTCACATTGTGTAATAATTTAAAGAGGCTGCAATGTATTACAGCCCTTGTGTAGAATACCGAATTATTTGATATTAATATATTATTTTGAATGTGTAGGATTAGGATAATAGCGTAAGTTAATGCGTCAAGCGTTGTTTCTGAACCATGTCAATAAAGTAAACACGTGTTTAAAATTTTTAAGTTTTCAAATATTTTTTGACATAAACTTTTAATCGATAATTCCTTATAAAAGAGTTTATATCATGTTTTTTATAAAAATTATTGATAAATAAAGTAAAACTTGTAGTCGACGCAACTGGTCAAATTTATTAAAATTTAACGGTTACGACGTTTCGGCCCTCGCTTTGAGCCCTTTTCAAGTACAGATCAATCCACTATAAATTTGTAATTCGTGTCAGCGAATTATGATTTAAACTATAAACAAAAACCGAACGATTGAGGCAAAATACTTAAATTCTATACGTGCAATTAGACAAGCTCACAACTTACGTGTTGATACATATATACGAACTCAGTGTCCAGTCAAAATCATTATAATGTATATAAAAAATGTAAATTTTAAAAAATTATTGATCCTAACTTTAATTATCGTTGTCCATAATAGACTGTCCTTTATTCTTATGACGCTGATTGTCGCATCAAGGTGCAGTCACATGGGGCCAGCGTATAGCGTACCGGCATATGGCGTAAAAAAATTAGACCAACACGAATCACAAGGTTTACGCTCGTTTTGTTAGCACAGACATCGACTGTTCCATGGGGCGTATTTACGCCAGCGTTATATATAACGCTGGCGTAAATATAATCAATAAACCAATTAAAAAATCCATTTTGAAAATAAGCTTTGCATAAGACATTGGGATTGGCTTATTAATCCTTACACCGACCTTAAATACGCACTATGGGACAGTCGATGTCTGTGTTAACAAAACAGACGTAAACCTTGTGATTGGTCCAATTCCTTTACGCCATACACCGGTACGCTGTACGCTGGTCCCATGTGACTGCACCTTCAGAAACTGTATTACATTTTGGACTTTAAGTACGAACTTCTACGATCCCTGTAACTTTTAAAATGCATGATTCTGTCTATTAAATATGTTGACTGACAAAAACATCGCAATTGGGATCATTTTTAGACCACTACGAAAGTGTTCACACTTTTACACTGCATACTTTCAACGTATTTATATACACTGGAACCCCGCATTAGCGTACTCCACGTTAGCGGAAGCTATCCCCTCCATATGCACTCGGCCCACATGAGTAGCGTGTGTGGAGGATAGCAATGAGCAATGCAGTCGCGTATTTCACGGAGTGGGAGTGAAACCAAGCAATAGGAGATAACCCCGCGTTAGCGGATCAAAGCCCCGAACAGTCCGCTAACGCGGGGTTCCAGTGTACATGTTGTGAATGTTTAAAAATAGCACGACCTACTTAAAATTTTGGAAACATCTACAAACTATCCTAACCCTTTATATTTTAAGTATAAGCAAATTCAGATATATCATCATCAAAAGACACGGTAGTGTCTCGCGCCATGTAAAGTAGTAGCAGCACAAGACACCAACATATATTAGTTGGCAAATGAATTAAAAATTATTAAAAATTATCTTATCCAATCATTTGGAAATATTTGGAAAAAACTTTTTAGAGTTTAGAAAATCATAGAATAATCACAATTAATTATAAAATTGATTAAACACGTAGTTAGCAGAAAGTGTCTAAAAAAAATTTTTTTTTAATTCAATCGCTCCTGAATTATTTGGATAAAGTATCGATATAATTTTTATTATTTGGGAAACAACCCTATTCTAATAAAAATTAATTAAAGGTCAATATTTTGTTTTAATGTCTGCACTATAGTGCAATAAAGTGTAAATACTTTTCTCTACTCTCCAATCCATTTTGGAATAAAATTTGATCATTCTAATTGTTTATAACGATTCTCAAACAGTTAGAATTAATGATCGAAAATAAAAAATATTAAGGTCGTCTGCTAAATGATCGGAACTGATTTACTGAATGCACCTATTCACGGGCAATGTACAACGTTTTGTTGGGTGTCATCTGCCATTCGGTGCATGGTTTTATCTACGTTCGTCTATCGCTATTTTATTAGGTATTCTCCTTATTTCATCGAAAATTATATATTCGGAAGCATTGAATACAGTACAATAACAGGTAATTAAGCTATCATACCGACGAGATGTAACGATTACGAATATGCTCCGCGGCCAGAAGCGCATGCTCTATCTAGCACAAGTCGTGCAAAAAATGCGCGAATTTCAAATGTCTATAATATACGTATTTTTAAGAGCATCTCATTTTGCGTGGAAGTCGCAAACCATGTGATGCCAAGATTGTTCGCGCACGCGCACGCACGCACGCACGCACGCACGCACGCACGCACGCACACACACACACACACACACACACACACACACACACACACACACACACACACACACACACACACACACACACACACGGGACTGTTCCGATTGCGCACATAAACAATTGGACACAGTCGCGATTGGACACGGACTTGATTGGACACAGACCTGACTGGACATGGACCCGATTGCACACCGACCCGATTGCATGCGGACCCGATTGCGCACCGACCCGATTGCACACGACTCGTTTGCACACGGACCCGATTAGACACAGACCTTTGAGTATATACATAGAGGAGGAATACCAGCACTGAAAGTGAGTCCAAGATCTGTGCGAGAGAGAAAGGTATATCATGATACTTGCCCTCTCTGCGCATGCTTAAATGTAATATAGACGCTATAAGTTCCAATGGCTGGCATTGTGTATGTTTTCACACACATACAATTCATACATTAAGTACAGAACAGTACAGAAGTACACAAAAAGTGTTAAAACTGCGGTGCAGGTAATGATATTGACGCATGCGCAGAGAGAGCAAGTATCACGATATACCTTTCTCTCTCGCACAGATCTTGGACACACTTTTGGTCTACATAAAACAAAGCAATTTCTTCTCCATGTATATATACTCAAAGACACAAACCCGATTGGACACAGTCTCGATTGCACACGGACCCGATTGCACACGATACGATTCCGCATTGCAGATAGTACATGGGTTAGCGACTTGAACGGGGTGGGTGCGGGAGGGGAGCAAAGCCCCCCCTTGCACTTCCCTCGTGTGTGTGTGTGCACAAAGCATTTTCTGCACCACATAGGTTTGCGACTATAAAATATGTATAAGAAAGAAAAATATTATAATAAATATTTTGTACGTATTTTTATGTCTGAGTTTGCCAAGTATAAAAAAATTATAAATATTTATGAAAATATTAAAAATAAATATTTATGCTATTATAATCCAAAAATATAAAAAATATTTCGAGTTTATATACCATAAATATTTTTCAGTACATTTTAAAAATATATTTTATAGATTGTTAATAATAATTTTTGTATTATTTCCAAACAATTTATGAAAAACAATTATATAACTTTTAAAAAATGTTTTTTAAAAATAAATTTGTAAAATATTTATAAAAATTTATGCTAAATTTTCTGTGCTATCTAGGTTGTTTTTGCATTATTCTGCAATGCGGAATCGTATCGTGTGCAAACGGGTCGGTACGCAATCGGATCTGTGTGCAAACGGGTCCGTGTGCAAATGGATCGTGCGCAATCGGGTCTGTGTGCAATCGGGTCCGTGTGGAAACGGGTCCGTGTGGAAACGGGTCCGTGTGGAAACGGGTCGTGTGCAATCGGGTCGGTGTGCAAACGGGTCCGTGTACAATCGGGTTGGTATGCAATCAAGTCCGTGTGCAATCGGGTCCGTGTCCAATCGGGTCTGTGTCCAATCGAGTCCGTGTCCAATCGGGTCTGTGTCCAATCAGGAAATACTACCTGTCCAATCGCTTATGTGCGCAAACGGACCTCACCCCCCACCCACACACACACACATAGCACACACACACGAGGGGGAAAAAGTGCAAGAGGGGTCTTCGACCCCCTCCCGCACCCACCTCGTCCAAGTTGCAACCCATGTACGTTGGGTGCGTTTGAGAATACATTTAGTTGGCATTGGGAAAAAAAGTTGGCAATATTGTTAATTCCCAGTGCTGCGTTTCATGTCTCCCAACTGACAAGAGACTAAAGCAAATTGAATTACTTGTAGTGCTGAAAGAGGTATATAAATAATTATTAAACATTCTAATAATAGTGCCAATACATTGTTTAACGTCAAATTTACGTATAACTCATATGCAAGTCATATACAAATATATTTTTACTTATTATTTTATATTTGAGTATAACATAAATATGTACTTACAGGTCCTTTTTTGCTACATTGCTATTGAACAATCAATATATCATCCTAGAAGAATGTATTTTACTTGTTTACATCCTCAAGTAATGACTCTTCTACAGACAACGATGACAATAATGAAGCATTGCAAAATATTTTATTCGATAAAGATGAAAACAATAGAAATGAAAGAAGAATAGTACCAAAAATTAATAATTATATAAAGCATGTTGTTGTAAGATATACAAATATAGAATTTAAATCACATTTCAAGTTAGTCATGTCATTTAATTGTAATTTCATATTATTACTAAGGTTGGGTAGCAACGCCGTTACCGTTTTCGTTACTTTTATATATCTGTAACGGTAACGGTAACGTCGTTACATTTTTACAGTAACGAACTCAGCCGATACTTTTATCGTTACTTTAGTTTCCAATTATCCTTTATATCTGTTCAATAGATCGAGCGCTGATAACGCGCATTATTCTTGATTGGATAACAATATTCCGATATAGGGGGCTGAAGTCAATGTCACATGAGAATGCCTTGTTGAAATATCCTGTTAATGCAATGCGTGAACCTTTTATTTTGAGATTTAAAATTCGACTCTAGACAGTCGTCTTCAATACGGAAATACACTTACTCGAAAAAAAAGCGGTACACCTAAAATTTGTCAAAAAATCACTAACTTCCAATGACGATAACTACGCGAGTAATAAAGATAGAAAGGTTTCTAAAAAAAGAAATTAAAGCTTCAAATGTCTACTTTAAGAATTGATTTAGTAAAATTTTGCGTAATAATTTTTTTCAAAATGGCGTATGACAAAGCGAGAGCATGCGAAATTGAAAAATATTGGTCCGAGTTTGCGACGATCCATGGCGTGAGGCAAGTATCGCAACTTAATGGGATAAAAAGCATGCGATAGTACAGAGTTTTCCCTTCAAAATACTTTTTTACTCTTCTCGATACGATAATTTTTCGCTGAGATATGCGCATTTAAAGTAAAAAACTGCCTTTTTATTCAAATTCTTAAGTAATTTATTCAATTCTTAAAGTAAACATTTGAAGCTTTAATTTCTCTTTTTAGAAACCTTTTTATCTTTATTACTCGCGTAGTTATCGTCATTGGAAGTTTAGTGATTTTTTGACAAATTTTAAGTGTACCGCTTTTTTTTCGACTGAGTGTACATACAATGTATAAAGTTTATACATTGTATGTACACTCAGTCGAAAAAAAGCGGTTCACCTAAAATTTGTCAAAAAATCACTAAATATCTCACTTTATACTATAAACTATCTGTCAGATTATAGGTTACGTGCAATAAATGCAATTATAAAATATTTATTTTCATATTTTATAATATATTTTAAATATATGTTTGAAAAATATTCTTTACCTTATTAGTCTAGAAAAATTAGACTTTTTGGGAGAAAAAATTATTCACAGCGCAAGAAAATTTTTTAATCACGCGAATGGACCAGGCATATCTATCGTAGAACGCTCCTGACACAAGGCCACGCGCGCGATCGGCGGCTCGGCCGTCGAGCCTAGAGCGATAGTAGAGGTATAGCAGGCGGTGCCTCAGGAATCGAGGCGAAATGTGCAACTAATTCCGAGCACTGATTTATACGTATTTAACGCGTGAAATAAATAATTTAAAAAAGAAAAAAATTAATTAGAACGTTCATTCGAGGAGATATAAGAAAATAGTTTAGCTCGTTAATCTCGTCTCGTTGAGATAGCCCAGTTTAAAAAAAAAATCGTCTTGGACGCTTTGTTCCCGAGATATTAACGATTGAAGTAATTTGAACGCGCCAGATCAATTTTGTACGCGGTCGCCTGGCCACGCGCTAGCAGGCGAAATGCGTGCGCGCGCGTGCCGCCGGCCACCGCTCTCGAGTGATACTGCTTTTGTTAACACGTTTACAGTGGTTAATCTTCATGAATCGCTTCGAATTTTTGGGAAAAGTTACTTTAATTATTTAATAAGACGCTGTCAAAATTTCAGCTCTTAATATTCATAACTGTAGCAACAGTGATTTTTCAAAGAAAAAAAATTATCTCTGCTTCTGAGCAATCTAGGACAATGTTCTTTTTAAAAAAATTTTAAAAAAAATCGCACCTTTCAAATGCATTTTATCCTATTTTGATAGCGTTAATATTTTAAAAATTATTTAATTATTAATTACTTATTTTTTACGTTTATTTGAGACACATAATTGCATTGCACACATTTTGCAATATTGATATATAATACTGCAACTTTTTAAAAAGAGAAAAAACTTTGATTTAGGTTCGTGCATGGTCTCAAAAATGTAGAAATTAAATTTTAGTGGAGCGCGTTTTGGATAAACAATTGACATTACTCGAAAAGTTGTTAATATTTTTTGGTGAAATTTGGTACACTTTTTTATCGTCATAAAAGTTATATTTTCCTAAAATTTCAAATGCTTAAGTTAATTTTTAAGAAAGTTATAAACAATTTAAAAAATGGCCATTTTTCATGGTTTTTTCTACTTTACAACTAAACTAATCGACCGATCTTAATAAATTAAATTTATTATTGTAGATCTACTTAATATCTACAACTTTTGTTTAAAACTTTTTTCGATTCCGTTTTTAGTTTACGAGGCGCAAACAAAAAACTGCTTTTTCCTCACTGCAACCCGTAATTTTGCAATAACCCCAGCTTTTTGCGAGTGGCAAATGTATCTGTCTTAATCTACATATATTAATTGTGCTTTACGCACAATCAAACTTGAGTTATCAATTTTTTCCCAAAACGGCTCTTTTTCGAGCTAATTTTCCTGGACTATATATCTTAGGATGCATTCCAATAGTCACTGCTAGTACTAAAAGTCTATAGTATATGTATATGAAACGTGAAGTATAGATTTTCAATACTGGAAGTGTAAGGCCGCTGCTACCGCTGACTTCCCTAGTCTAGTAAGCACGCTACCGCTGGTTGTTAGTTTGCGTGCGCAGTGACGTCACGGCGACATCAACTCATGTGATTGGCCAATGCAAGGCACGTGGCCGGAACACGCGCTGCGTGGACGAGTCCTTTGTGAAGGGACGAAGAACAAGGGACTCGTGCCCCGAAAGTCCTAACGAGTGGTTAGGTCATGCGTCTCGGACGCTCTTAAGTTCGCGAACCGTCTACGGACTCGACTTTGAGATTGCGAGCGCATATACACGTCGGGTTAGTACTTAGTCCGGTAAACCGCGTCACTGTAACGGAACGCAGTAATAAACCCAGTTTTTATAAACTAAAAGACAGTGCGTCGTCATTTTCTGATCGCCGGTGAACGATCCCCTTTTCTCCACGTCCCTGAAATCCTGACCAACCTAAGAGTTTCCGGTACTTGAGATAACCTCTAACAAGGCTCTTACAGCTCAGAAGTGGGATTCCTGCCGCTCACACGTCAGAAAAATTTTTTCTCTTTTTGTCGGTACACGTGGGTGTGAAAATATCGCGTGACGCAATATACGACAAGCCGCCATCATTAGAAAGTGCGTGTTCAAACGTGTTGGCTGATGCAAGATGGACTTGAAGGCTCTAGAAAAGCTTAGTTACGAGCAGTTAGTTAAAAAAGCTCACTCTTTTAAACTACAAAAAATCCCAAAAACCAAACAGGCTCTACTGGATGCGCTCATAGATCATCTGGAAAATTACAGCCCGCTGAATGAAATAAGAAATCCTCAACAGGAAGATTCAGCAAGCTCAACACAAACAACAAGTTTCACATTAACTGGAACAATTCCAAAAGTATTGCATACACCTACTACTAATAAATCACAAAGTACTGATACTACAGATATTAGTATAACGCAGCTGGTCGCACTAATGCAGCATCAACAAATAGCAATGCAAAATCAAATCAAAGAACTAATGGATTATCAACATCAATCCACGTTAAAATATCAAAAAGACATGAATCAACTATTTTCTACTTTGCAATCTTTTCAAGGTAATCAACGAGGGACTCAAAATATTCCTGTAGAAAATCAAAATAATTTACAACGAGCTCAGGATATAGAAGGAAGCCATAGATCTTCTACGCCACAACGAAACTTTCAAGACAATTCAGACGATGACATGGAAGGAAGTCACAGGTTTCTTATACCTCAACACAACGCTCAGGAAAACTTTTCATTTTCTTCTGGTCATGCAACAAAATTTTTAAGTTCACAAATCCCTTTTTTTCCGGTGCGGAGGAAGATAACGTAGAAAGATGGATCGAGAAAATTGAAACCATAGCTGAACTTCATGGAATTTCCTCCATTGCAATGTTATCAGCAGCGACAACGAAATTATCTAAATCTGCCAGGAAGTGGTTTGACCTATCAACCGGATCAATCACACGGTCATGGACAACTTTCAAAGAAGCCATAACAAACAGATTCAAAAGAAGAGTTAATTTTAGTGCGGTTATGCGCAAAGTAGATGCAAGAAAATGGTTCTACAGTAATGAATCTTTTCAAGAATATGCAATGGAGAAATTAGCTTTGATACATTGTTTAAATTTAAGTGAATCTGATACCATACAATTACTTATTGACGGTATCGGAAGTATAGCAATAAAATCAACTGCTCTTAATCTTGCACTTAAGATTGATAAAATTGATGAATTCCTCGAGAACATGCATCATATTACTTCAGCCATTGAACGGACTAAAAAATCTCCAGTCCTTAATGCAAAATTTGAAAGATCCAAAGACAATGAATATAAGAAGACTGATCAACATTCGAAGACTGATCAACAAGTGAAGATGGAGAAGAACCTTTACTGTGTATTCTGCCATAAAAGGAACCACAACAAAGAAGATTGCTTTAAGTTGAAAAGGAAATCAGCAGAAGATCCACAATCTCCCCAAAATACAGCCGGTGCAGTCACCACTGAAGTCGACGAACACACGGATCATGCCATTCCCGCAGATAACATTGTAGCAAGCGTTGCGTTGTCTGATGAGAGCGATGGTAGGAAATTAGTCACCAATAATTCGGTAATCGAAATTAATAAGGTAAATGGAAAAACGTGTTTTTTATTCGCTCTACTAGATACGGGTAGCCCGATATCCTTTATTAGCTTTAAAACTTACAAAGAATTTTTTAATAATATCAATTCTTTAGCTTTTTCCAATCAAGCGTACAAAGCTCTCAATAATTTACCGATAGATATTATTGGCTCTGTCGAATCGATTATCAATGTAAAATTATTACCTTTCCCAGCTAAAGTAATTTTACACATTCTTCAAAGAAATTCTTTTTCTTCGCATATAATTCTTGGTCGTGATTTTTTATACGAAAATAAAATTACCGTAACTGTCAATCTTTCTGAAAAAGAAACACAAAATAATTTTAAATTATTCAAAGAAAGCCTCTACAGAAATTGTCGAAGATTCTAATAATATAGAAAACGTGTTATCGGAAATTGAAATTGATTTTGATACTAATGTTAAAAACCAATTAATCTCTACCATTTTAGAAGTCGAAAATACACAAGTTACGCATATTAACGACGATTATTACGTTAAGGTTTCACTTAAAGATGATAATACATACGCATATTTACCTAGAAGATTCGCATATTCTGAACGTATTCAATTGAGAGATATTACCGATGACCTACTCAAAAGAAACATCATTAAATATAGTACGTCACCTTACTGTGCTAGGATAGTGCCAGTCAGGAAGAAAAACGGTACTTTACGATTATGCGTCGATCTCCGACCTCTAAACGAAAAAGTCTTTAAACAAAAATATCCCTTTCCCATTATTGAAGACTGTTTAAACAGAATAGCAAATAAAAGCATTTTTACTCTGCTTGACTTAAAAGATGGCTTTCACAACATAAAAATTCACCCAGACTGTACTAAACTTTTTGCTTTTGCGACCCCGGATGGTCAGTTTGAGTACAACCGTCTACCCTTTGGATATTGTGAAGCCCCAGCTGAATTCCAAAAAAGGATATTAATGATTTTACAACCTTTAATTAGAGAAGATAAAGTAATCGTTTACATCGACGATATACTAATTCCATCTTATACTATTGAAGATAATTTAAGTGTACTCAAACAAATTTTACTCTTATTAAAACAATATAACTTTGAAGTCAATTATAAAAAATGCCTATTTTTAAAAACAACTATTGAATATCTTGGATACATAATATGTCCTACAGGAATTACATTAAGTCCTAGACATACTCAGGCTGTAGCAAATTTCCCATCGCCAAAAAAGATTTTAGAATTGCAAAGATTCCTAGGATTAGCAAACTATTTTCGAAAATTTATTAAGGATTACGCAATCAAAACCAAACCATTACAAAATTTATTACGTCAAAATGTCAAATTCAATTTCGATGATAAATGTCTATTAGCTTTTAACCTTATTAAAAAAGAATTAACGTCATATCCTGTTTTAAGACTCTTTAATCCTCAATTTGATACTGAATTGCATACAGATGCTAGTTCATTAGCTATCGCAGGCATTTTATTACAAAAGCAAACCGACAAAAGCTGGTCACCCATAGCTTTCTTTAGTCAAGCCACAAACAAATCCGAAGCTAATTATCATAGCTTCGAATTAGAAATGCTTGCAGTAATCAGATCGGTGGAAAGATTCCACATCTATCTTTATGGTTTAAATTTTACAATAGTTACCGATTGCAATGCTCTGGTACATGCAATTAATAAAGCTCATCTTAACCCTCGCATTGCACGATGGACTCTTAAGTTACAAGACTATTCATTCAAAATTACTCACAGAGACAGCTCACGAATGACTCACGTAGACGCATTAAGCAGAATCGTTAGTTATTTAGAAGCAATGCCTCTTGAAAAAGAGCTGCAATTCAGACAAGCACAAGACGATAGATTACAAGCCTTAGCTGAATCATTAGTTTTACAAGATCATGACAAGTTCGAATTATTTGACGGACTCGTTTATAGAAAAGGTACACCTACACCGCGCTTTGTTGTACCAGACCAAATGATTAACAATGTCATAAGAGCATATCATGATGAAATGGCCCACTGTGGTCTAGAGAAAACCGTACAAGGAATCGCAGCTAATTATTGGTTTTCCTCTTTTAGAAAAAGAATAAAAAATTATTTAGATAATTGCTTGGTTTGTCTCATAACGAATTCCTCGATAAATACTAGAGAAGGAGATATGCAAATCACGGATACTCCTTCAGCGCCCTTTCAAATAGTACACACAGATCATTATGGGCCCCTAAAAGAATCATCAAATGGCTCCAAACACATTGATAATTATTGACGCCTTTTCTCGATTTACACATTTTTTTCCAGTTAAATCTACTAATTCAAAAGAAACGATTAAAAATCTTACTACTGTTTTTAAAACTTTTGGTAATCCTACGATATTAATTTCAGATCGAGGAACTGCCTTCACCTCTCAGGAGTTTACAGAATTTTTATCGAATTTAAATATTAAACATCGTTTGGTGGCAGTTGCAGCCCCATGGGCTAATGGTTTAGTTGAGAGAGTAAACAGATTTCTTAAATCATCCCTAAGAAAAATCGTAGATGAACAATTATTATGGGATAAACATATCGACACTGTCCAGTACGTAATGAATACAGTAGAACCCCGCGTTAGCGTACTCCGCGTTAGCGGAAACTATCCCCTCCATATGCACTCGGTCCACATGAGTAGCGTGTGTGGGGATAGCAATGCAGTCACGTAGTATGTAAGCAGTTACGACGTATTCTTAAAGATTTATGCAAGATTTTAATGTGTAATTAATTCATTTAAGACTAAGAAATGGCTAATATTTTTTTAAATTTAAGAATTTATTATTTTGTCTACATGGTCATTAAAAATTGTCTCAAAAAATTGTTTCAAAATATTATTCGTGTAATATAAATAAAAATATATTTTTATATAAATTTTTATTTGAAAAATTCACGCACATGTAAATAAAATAGCCAACACTAATTTAAAATAAATTGTTTAAATGTAATCACATAAAAAAGGAACACCGATTGCAATCAAAGCTGGATTTCTAATTTGATAATATTTTATTTATAAATTATATGTTAGAAAATAATAATAAATTAGAAGTGTAGGGAATATAAAATATTCGGGAATATAATTTAGAGGTACGAGATGTGAGTTTTTCGGACGGCTATAGATACGATTGACTTAATCTGAGACGCTCTGCTTGCAATTTTATGATCGAATACATTTAGTCTTAAGCGTAAACATTAACTGGTTACATGGCAATACCGTTACGTCTCTGAATTTCATGGAGTGGGAGTGAAACCAAGCAATAGGAGATAACCCCGCGTTAGCGGACCAGAGCCCCGACCAGTCCGCTAACGCGGGGTTCCACTGTAATACGTTCCATTCCGCTTTAGGAGCATCGCCGTCCAAAGTCTTATTAGATTATGATCAGAAAAATCATTCAGACATTAGACTTGTTAATGCACTTAAAAACTTTGCGAAAGTAGAATTAGATTCTTCTAAAGAATTAGAGAATGCGAGACTAATAGCCTTAGAAGCCACTAGAAAACTAAAAGATTATAACAAACAATACTATGATGAGAAACATAGAAGACAAACGTTATATAATGTTAATGATAAAGTATTAATTAGAGATTCAACCGTTAAGCCAGGAGAAGATAGAAAATTAAAACCCTGTTACAAAGGCCCTTATATAATATCAAAAATATTAAATAATAATAGATATGTTGTCTGTGATATTCCAGGTTTTAATATAACCCAAAAACCTTACAATTTAATTCTCTCGTCAGACCGTATTAAACCGTGGATCACTCTATAAGCTGTTTCTATTTATTAGTTATTAAGCTTACGAATTAAGATTTTATTAAGTTTTACATTGTTATAAGAACTGCAATCTTAATACTTTACGAATTCTCATAACGTGTAATACTACCTCATTATTATTATAATTATCATTGCTACTGTAAAGTTATAATATTATACTACTTATCTTATACTAATATGCATAATTGTCTAACTGTGATACCAACAGTCAATTACATATAATACGTTAGTTTTATAATTCAATTTAATTTGCGTTTTCTTTGTTTAAACGGTGTTCGTAGAATTTAACCTGCGTTATTATATTGAAAATACCTTATATTGAGTTCTTTTATTTTAAGTTACCCTTTAGGTTTTAATTTTCTTTTTGTTACTGTGCGTCATAAAAATTTGTATTAAGTTTTCAGCATTCGAGTCGAATGCTATCGTCAGGAATGGCCGAAGCTGTAAGGCCGCTGCTACCGCTGACCAGTGATGGGAACTCGCGAGATATTTCTCGCGCACGCGCATCTAAGCAACAGCGGCGCAGCGCATTAACGTATATATTTAGTGGTACTGTAAAGGTCCTAATATTCATCGATAAAAGAATGTGAAGAATATTGTAAAGAGAAAAGTTTTTATTAATATTTTATATTAAAACAAAATCCTACTTATGAGCAATAATAAATTTTATTTATTTAATATATATTTTTGTAACAATTATAGCCGATTTATTACATAAATATCAACATTTATTATAAGAAACTTGTAAAAATCTTATTAGCATTTTTGCACTAAAATTGAACAGAATAAATATGGCGCATTAAAACAACATATAATAAAAATAAAATATAGCCACTTATACGCATGTTTGGACCCTTGTAGACACCCGATATAGTACCTACAACCGTCACTGAAAAAGTACTGATACGTCACCTCACGCATGCGCACAAACGCGCCTGCCGCGCGGAATATCTCGCGAGTTCCCATCACTGCCGCTGACTTCCCTAGTCTAGTAAGCACGCTACCGCTAGTTGTTAGTTTGCGTGCGCAGTGACGTCACGGCGACATCAACTCATGTGATTGGCCAATGCAAGGCACGTGGCTGGAACACGCGCTGCGTGGACGAGTCCTTTGTGAAGGGACGAAGAACAAGGGACTCGTGCCCCGAAAGTCCTAACGAGTGGTCATGCGTCTCGGACGCTCTTAAGTTCGCGAACCGTCTACGGACTCGACTTTGAGATTGCGAGCGCATATACACGTCGGTTTAGCACTTAGTCCGGTAAACCGCGTCACTGTAACGGAACGCAGTAATAAACCCAGTTTTTATAAACTAAAAGACAGTGCGTCGTCATTTTCTGATCGCCGGTGAACGATCCCCTTTTCTCCACGTCCCTGAAATCCTGACCAATCTAAGAGTTTCCGGTACTTGAGATAACCTCTAACAAGGCTCTTACAGAAGTAAATATTGGAATGCTTAATAACATTAATTTTTAAAAACAAAGTTTAATAAAAAATTTTGACAAAATGACATTTGTAAATTACAAATAAATTCTTACAAAGATAAATATACTAAAAAAATAGAGATATTAATATAAAGAATTAGAATAATTATTAGTTGAGTTTAATATAAAAAAGCTTGCTATATAGACTAGTTTAAAGTTTTAAGTTTCAATATTGATTATTAAATAATGTAATTTTATAATCTAACATCTCACTTTAGCATTTCAAAAAAGTAACAAATCGTTACTTTGTAAGTAACGGTAACGGTAACGCGTTATTTTTTAAAATAAGTAACGAGTAATGGTAACGAGTTACTTTTTACAAAAAGTAACGGTAACGGTAACACGTTACATTTTTAAGGTGACGTTCTCAACCCTGATTATTACGTCCGCAAAATACAAAATGTTTATTAATAATATATAGTGATATTATATATTTATTACAGGATGGAACGTGATACATTTAACTTCTTATTGTATTTAATTAGACCAAAATTTTTTATTCAATGGGAGGGAACAAGTTGATGTGATGAAACAATTATTGATAACTATTTGTTTTGGCGACACCAGACTCTTATCGCTCTATATCCGAAAGATTTGCCAGATCAACTGCATGGTTTTCTGTAAAGAGTAGTTCGAGCAGCATTCGAAATAAGATTATCAGATGGCCTATTCATGAAGAAGCTCAAAGAACATGGACTAATAAGCAAATATTATACGGATTCCCTAAAGTTTTGGGTATTATTGATGGAACCCATATAAATATTGCCCGGCCAAAGAGACGTTACTAGTTACATAAATAGGAAAAGTAGATTCTCTATGCAGTTACAAGTAAGAAATAGTTTTGTTTATTTTTCTAAATCGAAAAATAATAAATACAAAAAATTAATATAAACACTCAAAATTAATATATATTGAACAATGCTTAAAAAATGTGAATTTATTAAAAATAACTATATTTTCGTTTTAGGCTATCTGTAGTGATAAGTTGTCTTTCATTTATGTATTTGCCGAAATGCCACCCACATAGAAACAAAACCTCCTATGGACGTCCATTGGATGTCTGTCATGAAAGTTTGGAACTTCCAGTGGACGTCCATTGGACATCCAATACAGAGCCATTGGAAAGCAACAGTTCCGCATTGGGTCCACCTTCATTGGACGTCATCAAGGATGTCTACTGGACGTTGTGTGGATCGTTGTTGGGGGCTTTATGGAGCCTCGATGGACGTCTGGCGTTAACAAAATGCAAAAGTGCCTTTATTCAAGAATATTTTATACTTAAAATAGCGTTGAGTATAAATATTTCTTGATTAAATGTATTATTATATTTCTTATAAATATTTTATTAAACATTTTTTTTAAATAAAAATTTTTATTTTATCCTATACATTTTTATCAATCTTTTTTACGAACTGATATAGTTTATCAATCTTGTACTATATGTTGATGGCGAAATCTTACTTCCTTCTGTACTCTTGACGAGCCTCTTCTATTCACCTAGAAAGTGCATTTTACTCACAAGAAACACACCACGTAGCGGTGAGTAGTGAAGGTTTCATGGAACCTCGGTGGATAATTGACGGACGTTTTGTGTAGAGGAGCCTCGATTCCACGAAACATCCGTCAGTCGTTCATCGAGACTCGTGAAGCCTCTAGCAATAATCCATGAAATGTCCATCAGTCGTCCATCGAGGCTTTGTTAAGCCTCTATTAATTATCCGCGTAACGTATAATGGATATCTTTTAAGATGTTTAACAGAAATCTATTATAGAGATAAGATGGATCATCTATCTGACTGCCACAATGGAAGTAAATAGTCCATAGAGCTATGAAAGTTTAGTGGACATCTATCTAACTTCCATCATGGAAGTAAATATCCAATGGAGCCATTGAAGTTTACTGGATTTCTAATAGACGTCCATCTGACTTCCACTATGGACACGGACGTCCCATGGATCTATGGAGGTTTAGCGGACGTCCACTGGACATCCACTGGATGCCAATTTCTATGTGGGCAGAAAGTTCACGATATAAGATTTTTTCTTTATTCTGGAGTACAGCAATATTGCACTACGGAATATTTCTCTGAGGATAGCCATTTATTAAGTGACGCACCCAGGTAGTAAACACAAGTCGTTTTGACGTTAAATTTTAATCATTCCCTGACTATTATTGACGTCACTAATTGACGTCTTAATGACGTTAAAATGACGGTCTAATGTCACAGACTATTGACGTCACAATAAAGATGACATTTTTATGATTATCCCAAGTAGTAAAAGCCGCCGTTATTTTGACGTTTTAGAAAATATTTCGGGTACATGTCCTATAAATGCAGCACTTGCAATTTGAAAATATTGAAATAACATAATTATAATGTAAAAAAAAATAAATTTATATTGTTTCTCAACAAGCATCGTTATCCCCACCACACCATAGTCACATCTGGCATTGCCTAACTTCTGCGGTCACCCATCCAACTCTCGAGGCCGGTATTCATAGTCGAATCTTATTTCAAGATCGTCTCAAGCAATGTCTTAAGATGCTAGTACGATTCTGTGATTGGCTGATGGCATCTTAAAACAGTACTTAAGATAATCTTAAATATAAGATCCGACTATGAATATCAACCGCCGTCGACATTGCTTGACTTCGAAGATCGTACGCAACCTAACAACAGTTCGCGTTGATCCATGAACACTTGATGCTCATGAATACATATTTGTTATAGATCAGTTCAATAGATGTCAGAAACATGAAACATATAGTTAAATAATATTTATAAATAAATATAAATCTACAGTTTTTTTACTGATTTTTACATATGCGAAATAACATGTAGAATAACTTATAAAAATATGTTTTTGTTCTGTTCTTTTGATAAAGCTAAATTATATCTCACAGACAGCACACAATATAAAATATTTATAAAATATTTACAAAATATTTATAATATTTATTTGAATATTTTATAAATATTTTTGTGGTCTTAGATTTGACAGATCATAAAGATTTATCTATAAAGATAAATATTATAAAAATATTTATGAAATATTTATAAATATTTACAAAACATTACTTGTATAAATCTTTATTTTTTGTTTACCATAAATATTGTATAAAATATTTAGTCTATATTTTAATAATATGTTAAATAAAAATTTTTTCCTTCATGTACTATATATAAAATATGTATAAAATATTTATATAATATCTTTAAAAAATAAATATTAAAAAATATTTATAAATATTTATTATAAATATTGTGTGCTGTCTGGGATAATTCTGAATATATAGAGATTGATGGTGATTAATATATAGTCTTTGGATAGAATCAAGTTTTTTTATGTTTGTTTATATGTTTATATGTTGGATTATGTTTATACAAATTAATACAAAATAAACGCATAAAATTCAAATTATTATATTTGCTAACCGAGAGGCAGGATCAAATTAATTTATTTATTTATTTATTTATTTATTTATTTCACATAATCCTTGCCTTTCGGCTTAGGATGGCTTCCAGTTTTTCAAATTTTCAAATTTTATACAATTGTGTGTGTGAGTTTGTGCGTGTGTGTGTGCGTTTTATGTTTGTATGTGTGTGTGTGGTGCTGTTAATATGCTAGAATATAGTATAATATCCTTACTCTAGGTAACTATATATCTAAATCACAGTATAAAACTTTGGTGTAGTAGCTGCCTGATTCTCCATGAATAACTTGTGTTAAATTGAATTAAGATAATGAGCTTAAATAAAATAAACATAAGACAAAAGATAACATAAAAGATAAAAATGAATATAAAGTGTTGACTCAAACTTAGATTTAGATTTAGATTAAATTAAATTGAATTGAATTATTGTATTATAACTGAATTTAGTGCTGGAACTTTGAACCGTTCGACTTTTCCAAAACAGATTCCTTCCGAAACAGTGCGTATAACGGTTGAGGCTCACTCAGGCTGTGGCTCACTTGAGGTTGTTCTCACCCCTCCTTTCACTCCTTCTTCTCTTTCTTCTTTCTTTCTCCATTAATCCTTTTCATCTCCTCCAGACCCCTGCCATCCTCGTTCAACAATTCCCGAACCTGAATGTCGCTCCTTGTTGCAAGGCATGTCCGAATTATGTGTTCCAGGGTCTCCACCTCTTCTCCGCATAATCTGCAAGCCTTGTCCTCTTCCCCCTTCCAGTGTTGGTTTCCTTTGCATTCGTTTCCGCATCTGTATCTTGCTATTAGACGTCTCTCCTTTCTTTTCTTTTTCCCTCTTAGGTATTCCGGCATTTTCTCTGTTGTAATCTCTTTATATGTTATATTGTACTTCGATTCGGCAATCTTCTTCCTTCTCTCTTCTCTCTCCTTGTCCTCGATCCTCATCAGAATTGTTTTTATTTGATCTTCGTTTCTTGTCTCTCTCTCTTTCCTTACCTCCCTCTCCATCCCTATTCCTCTAAAAAATGTGCTTCTCGCTGCCTCCCACTTGCTTTCCTCTCTTGCTACTCTTTCTCTGTCCAGGTCCTTGATGCATTCTGCTACTAATTTCTTCTCGCTGTTCCTTGCTTTTTCTTCATATTTTAACGCTCTTTTCAGTGCTTCTATTCTTATTTCTTTCATCTTTGTTTCCTCTTTCAGAATGTAGTTCGGTGTTGTTGTGTCTAAACCTAAAACCCATTTGGTGTACTTCCTTTTTATCCTGTCTAATCTCGCTTCATTTGTCCAGCCCCAGATCTCCGCTCCGTACAACGCAATACTTCCCACCAAAGCTTCGAACATCTTGACTCTTCTGGCGTAGTCGTCCTTGAATAACCTTTCTCCTATGCTCCACGTCTTCTTCATTGCCACTGTTGCTCTCTTGTACCTTTCCACGATGTGTTTCTCCGTACCTCCGTTTTTCTGCAATATATATCCTAAATATTTTATTTCCTTGACTTCCTCGATGCTTTGGTCTCCCCACCTCCATTCCCTTTTCTTCTTCCTTCCTCTTCCATCCTCGAATACTAGTATCTTCGACTTTTCTGTGCTGAGTAACATATTTTTCTTCTCTAAGTATCTCTTAAAACGATTTATCATTCCTTTTAGTTCTTCTTCGCTTTTCGCTACTAGTACCATGTCATCCGCGTATGAAATTGTCCAGAATTTTTCTCTTCCTACTGTTACACCTCCTACCTGTTCCTTCTTCATCTCCTCTTCTAAGTCCATAACATATATATTAAACAGTGTAGGGCTCATCGGGCATCCCTGTCGTACCCCTCTCTCCGTCCAAAAATCTTCCGTCCTTCTCTCTCCTATTCTTACCGTGTTCTTCGTTTCCCTATAGGATTCCATGACTCTTCTCCTTAGATGGTCGTCCACTCCTATATGCTTCACCATTCGATTCAACTCCTGCCTATCTACTCTATCGAATGCCGCTTTCAGATCCGCGAAAAACGCAAAAACTTTCCCTCTCTTTCTGCTTAATTCCTTGTTTACGACATAGTTTAGCACGTATATCGCATCTACCGTCCCTCTTCCTTTCCTAAAACCGAATTGAGTTTCTCGAAGTTTTTCCTCTGTTGCCTCCATCAACCTGTTGTTCAAAATACTAGCATACATCTTATAAGCTGTGTTCAAAAGTGTCACTCCTCTGTAATTACCAACTTCACTCTTATCTCCTTTTTTAAAAATCGGACAGATTATCCCTTTGTTCCAGTCTCCTGGTAACTTTCCGTGTTTCCATACTCCATTCAACAGTCTTACAAGCACCTCTCCTACTTCTCCTGGCACATACTTCCACGCCTCGTTCTCTATGCCGTCTTCCCCTGGGGCTTTCCCCAACTTTAGCTCCCTCCATTGGATATACAATTCTTCGGTCGTTAGTTCTGTTGCCTCTTCCTCTAGGTTCTCTTCCCCTACATCTCTCCTGTTCTCCTCTTCTTCCTGATGCCAGGTCATCTTTTCTTCTTTCCCTCCAAGTAGATCCATGAAGTGTTTTTTCCAGTTTCCCAGCTCTATTTCTTCGTCTATGCCTTCTCTCTTCTTTCTATATCTATTTATGTGTTTCCATGCCTCTTTTTCTGTGCTGATGTTCTTCAATTTCCACTCCTCTTCTATCTCGTGTCTTTCCTTTTCATCTTTGCACCATTCTTTATATTGTTTCCTTTTCTGTATATAATCTTCTCGACTGATCTTTCCTTTTTTCATTCTTCTCATCATCGCTCTTAAATATCTCTTCTCTCTCTTCCATTCCTTACTGTGCCATACTTTCTTTCCGAGTTTCCATTTCCCTCTCTTCTTTTTGTGCTTCGTGATTGAACTTTTCACCTTTGTCTTCAATTCCTGCCAAATTTTTTCGATCTCATTTTGTTCACAAGTCCATCCTTCGCAGCGTTCTCTGTATTGCATTCTTCCTTCTTCACTCCAGTCACTCACCTCAATAAATTCCGTCTCCTCTTCTCTTTTACTCGACTGTATGATCGATCCTTCTAATTCCACTTCTAGAGGCACGTGGTCTGACTCCGTCCTGTCTCCTTCTACGACTATCTTGATGTCCTCTTCCGCCTTTTCATTTGCAATTACATAATCCACAACTGAAGTTCCGACTTCCCCGATATAAGTCCAGTCTCCTTCCTTGTTATAGCTTCCATTAAGAATCATCCATCCTCTCTCCACAATTTTGCTTATTAACAATCGTCCCTCTCTATTAATCACTTTGTCCCTTGATTCCCTCGATGTTCTTGTCTTTCCTTCTTCTTCTCTAATTGGACCTCCTTCTCTTCCAGTCCTTGCATTGCAGTCTCCTCCTATCATTAAGAACTCTTCCTCTTCTTCTTGAATTAATTCCGTTAAGGCATCCATAGTTTCTTCTATGTCCTGGCTGTATACCGTGACAATTCTCCATCTGTTTCCGTTGTGAATCAGTTTATTCTCCGCTATTCCATAACCTAGCTTTCTGAAAATATTATCCTTTACGCTCTTATTCACCGCTGTAATTATACCTCCTCTGGCTCTCCCTTTCTTGTGCTCTCTCCTTGCCGGTATACAATTCCACCTGAATTTATTTGGCAGCTTATCTTTTATTCTCCTCCATCCTTCCTCTTCAATCCATGTCTCTGTTAAACCTAAAACGTCGAATTCCTCTAAGTATTCCCACGTATCCTCATTTAAGTGTGATAGACCCGCAACATTCCAAAAACATAATCGTAATCCTCCTCCTCTCTTCTCCTTCTCTCCCTTGACTTCTTCTCATTCATTCCTTCTTCCTTCCTCGATTTCCTTCTTCTTATCGTTCCACTTGTAAACCTGGTCTCCGATAATTAATTTCATATATCCTACCTTTACCTTTCGTCCTTTTTCTCTTTCCGATCTAGCTCTCTCTCTCAATTTCCTCTGAATTCCCCTTTCCTCCTTTGTTAGGTCGTCTTCTATCCAAATTCCTTGCCTTAACTCTTTTTTCCTGACCATAATCTCTCTTTTCTGCTCCCGGTTTTCTAGGCTAGCAATTACAATATCTTTTTCTTTTATTCTTGTCCTAAAAGCCTTTTCTACTCCTACCTCCACTTTTAAATTTTCTTTTATGAATTTACTCACCTCTTCTTCTACTCTTTCATTTTTCCAACTTACTCCTTTTATGACTATGTTTCTCCTCCGTGCTTCTCTCTCTTTCCTCTCGTTTGTCTTCTCTAGCTCTTCTATCCTTTGCACGAGCTCTTCTTTCTCCCTTTTCCACTCGATCTTCTCTCTTTCTCTCTCCGCTTCTCTTAATCTCCTCTCTTCCTCCATTTCCTTCCTGATTTTTTTCAGTTGATCTTCCAAGCTCTCCATTATACTCTCTTTCAATTTTTCCATCTGATTTCTCATATATTCCATTTCCTTGATTATTCTCTCCATGTGGCTCGAGTTTCCCTCCTCGCCGCTTATCCATTTGTCCAGCTTGGCCTTGCTATCCTGTAGGGCCTTGCTCCTACTTACCGGTGGCGCCATCTCTTCGTTTCACCTTTCACTACTGTCTCCTCCTTTACCGGTGATCCTGCCTCTCTTTCCAGGACTCTTAACCTCACTTCGTCTGTGCTTGCTTTATCTGTGTTTATCTTCTCGCCCCTGTCTTAGAACTATTTCTCTTCTTTCCTTCGTTTTTCGCTTCTCCTTGGCTTTCTTCCTGATTCTTCTCTGTGTCCTGTACTCACTTCTTTCGCTACGATTTGGCTACTGAAACGCTGCCGCTTTCTGCGAGACTTTCACACTCCGCCATATCCCAACCGGAAGTCCGGATCAAATTAATACGTTATAATAACGTCACGGAATGACAGCGAGAAATAGGATCAAAATATTACGTCATAAAGACGTCATTAAATAACGGCAATATGCCGTCATTTAAATGTCATGGTCGCATTTTGGTCATAGGACGTCATTCGTACCAATATGACCAAAATTTGACGTCAAAATAACTTGATAGGAAAATGTTATGGTACTATTCTATGATAATGGACACTTAACAAAAAGACAGAAAAGATTTAACATTTGTTTATTATCTTTTCGAGTAATTGTGGAAAAAGCAATTGGGTATTAAAAGGACGATGACGTTATTTCTTGGATAAGTTACCAGTGACAAGGACAGACTTAGTTCCATATTATATAGTTACTTGTTGTGTATTACACAATTTGTTTATTAAAAAATGATGACATCAAAATACTAATTTTTGATCATATGTTATACATAATGGAACCACTAGCTAGCAATAACGAATTAAAAGAAGGAAATATTAAGAAAAATAGATTAATGAAAATAATTCCAAATAATTATGATGACTGAAAGAAATGAACTAGCTTCACAATGTGTGTGTGTGTGTGTGTGTGTGTGTGTGTGTGTGTGTGTGTGTGTGTGTGTGCGTGCGCACGCACGCACGAAGCAGTCTCTTCACCACATGGGTTTGCGACTTTACACGCAAAACGAGATGCTCGTAAAAATACGTGCTAGACAGAGCATACGCTTGTGACCAAGAAGCACGAGGACACAGTATAAGCATAGAGAAGACTGAGGGTGCGGTCCCATGGAGTGGATTATGCGGAAGCGGAACGAGCGGATCACCAATCGCGAGATCATTCTGATAGAACTCTTTCAAAGATTCCGTCGAAACGGTCCTGTGATTGGTGATCCGCTCGTTCTGCTTCCGCGTAATCCGCTTCATGGGACCTCACCCTGAGAGACGACACGGCCGCCTTTTAGGTGATCCGCGAACGCGATATGCTATCTGGGCCCTTTAAATATAATGGACATGAACTACGTAGCCAATTTTTTTGTCCACGTTTGGGCGAGCGGGTAACTCATATGTGCACAATTCTGATTGCGTTTCGTGCTATGTACACAAAGCGACGGCTATATGAGAGCGAGCAAGATGACAAGAGAGCCTGGAGAGCGAGCGAAACAATAATAGGAATGAGCGAGATGTTGTATACAAAGAGGGGGAAAAAAAGCTCGAGCTGGCTCGAGCTTCGAGTCTTCTTTCCATGTTGTTATTCTCATCTCGCTCCTTCCTATTACTGTTTCGCTCGATTTCCTGGCTTTTGTAATCATCTCGCTCGCTCTTATTACTTTCTCGCTCGTTCTCATATAAAAATTGTCGCGTTATCATTCCCGCGCTTTTATACCTTTCCGTTCGCTCATACAACTACATTTAAAGACTGACGATTAGAAACTTATAGTATAATAATTTTTTAAACTATATATAAATTATATATGTATAATTATATATTTATTTAATTGTGTTAAAAAAATAACTTAACTCGCTGAAAAGGATCTCGCGTCTTTCTACATTAGAAGACACTGTCGCATCTTTTAATTACGATGTATTTAAAAATACAATACATATTTATCTCCTTTCTTTAAATAAAAATAGCATTATAAATCGAAAAATTAAAGTGATTATTTTATAATTCTAATGTTAAACCGAAGTGAGCGCGTACGCGCATACTAATAACTTATTACATTTGCACGGGTTTTAATCCGACTAAGAATAAAATATTCGTTTAATATATTTGTTTAAAAAATTGTGATGGTCAAAACTTATTCAGTACTTCAAAAAATTCAGTTTAGACTATTTATTTATTACTTTTTTTACGTATATGCGGGTAATCTAAAAACGGTTTAAGTAAAAAATCTAAAAGAAATTAATTTATCCAAAATTTGGCATGTATATCTCAAATATGGAATAAATACGTTTTTTTTATTTTTAATTAACAAAAAAGCTTCACGTGATCAAAAATTCTGATTTTAATGAAATTTCCCCCCAAAAAATGTTTTATATAAAAACATAAATATATACATATAAAATGTCTTTTTTTTTAGTTTCCTTTCTTTTGCGAAATTTCTGTTTGATATAAAAAAGTAATAGTCATACTGAAAAGACAGAAACTAATAAAAGAAAGGAAATTAGTATAAACATGTATGAACATATTTTTATATATTTACACATATATACGTTTATATGAAACATTTTTTCCCCGAGTTAGCATAAAAGCATAAAAACAAGCTCCCAGGGAGTTCATTTTGCTGAGCTCTCGTTCACGTCTTTCAGCAACTCTTACCCCATCTTGTTCATTCTGTTGCTTTCGTAGCAGATCTGTAGCTGATGCTCGCGAACACCGTGCTCTCCACCGTGCATCCTCACGTCTCGCCTCACGTTGCTCTTCTGGTTCCATTCCACGAATTTCAGCCATTCTTTGTCTTATTCATTCATTCATTAATGCACTTTTTTGCTCTGTTAATTTTGCTCCTTCTCGTCGCTTTGCATCCGCATTGCGACTATGTTGACTTAAATTTGTTTTTCTGCGTGGCATATTATGTTGATCTTTTTCCTAACGTTTACGCTAATTAAAAAAAGGAGTTACGTTTAACATTCATCTGAGTTATCATATTTAAAAATTTTTTTTCATTTTAACAAACATTTTTCTTTTTTTTGTAAAACTTTCTTAAAATATCGTAATCTGCACCCTAACAAATATTAATTTTTTTTTTAAAACAATCTTTTAATTTAAAAAATTTTTATTAGTTGAATTTATTTTTACAACCTATTTAATATTTTTTCCTTTATATTTATTTTATACTAAATTTACTTCATTCTAATTTTATATTTAAACAATTTCTTATTTTAATAAGTGCACCTACCTAAATAGTGAAGAATGTTTCTGACTTTAGTTTTTCTACTTCCCTTTTTATGCACAATAAGAAACAATATTTATTTCCCAATACATTTTAATACTTCCTCTCATTAGAAAAACTTAAAATTCCTTTATTTACTTAAACCTTTCTTAATTTTTATAATTAATTTTAATTTTTTAATTATACTTTATTTAAAAAAATAAAAATCAATTTTCTTTCTTAAAAAAAAAAAAATTATTGTTGCATTTTTATTTTCCAAAAAAATATTAATTTTAATTTATCATTTCGAAAAAATATTAACTTTTATATTAATCTTTTTATAAACTGAACCTTATTTTTCTAGATTGTACCATCTTAAACATACTTTTTTAAAAAAACACACAACTTACATTTTGTGTTAGATACTAATGCTCGTGGATATCTCTTCGTAAATTTTATTTCTTTCTGTAATATTTATAAAAATCTTTATATATTCTTATTTTTTAAAATTGTACCATCTTAAACACTTTTTTAAAAAAACACAACTTACATTAACCTTTAGTTGTGTTAGATACTAATGCTCGTGGATCTCTTCGTAAATTTTATTTCTTCCTGAAATTTAAAAAACTTTAATTCCCTTTTTATCCCCTCGCACAATTTGAATCTTTTTTCTTTAATAAACAATTTTTCTAATTTATTTTATTTTTTTTAACTTAAAAACGATAAAAACGTTTTTTTTATTTAACTTAAAAACTATCTCTCAACGTATGTATTCTTTTTAATTAAACTATTCCTTTTAAATAATTTTACTTTATCTCTCAACGTATGAATTCTTTTTTTATAAAAAACTATTCCTATTAAATAATTTTACTTTTTCTATTTATTTTAAACTAAATTTATTACCTTAAATATTAAATTTTAAACATTTTCTAAATTTAATAAAAGCACCTACCTCCACAGAATGTTTCTTCCTATTATTTTTCCTCTTCCTTTTTTTGGAAAAGTTAAAAACAATATTTTTTTTCCAAATAAATTTTACATTAACATCTGTCAACTTTTACTTTCCATAAAATTCGTTTACAATTATTTCAAAAAACAAACACACACCTTTACACACCACAATTCCCGAATAACTCTCCGTCTCACTTGAATTGAATTTTAATACAATTATTTAATAAATATACAGAAAGTAACACGCACTCATAAACACACTCACACCTTCAAACACCCATTGACTCACTCTCTCACATTTTAAATTATATTTTCGAGAAATTAGTATTTAAAAAAATATATATTTTTATAATTTATTTAATAATTTTACTTTTTCTTTTTTTTTTAATTTTTATATTTATTTTCTAAAATTCTTCCATTTTTTGTTAATTTAACATTAATTTATCTTTTCATTTTTTTAACGTTTTTTATAGTTTCCTTGTCATTTCCTTTGCTATTTAATTCTGAATTTGTCAAATTTACATTTTCTTTCTTGTTTTGTTCTAATGTTGTTTTTCATATTCCATCTGCAAATTAATTAAACTATCTTCCCAACCATCTTGTTCTGAAAAAATATATTTTTAATAATTTTTTTTAACCATTATTAAATGCCTGTATGTCTCGAACACTCTTTAATTTTTCTTCATTCAACTCTTCACTTTTACATGCATCCATTTCTATTTTTTTAAATTAATAAGAATTATTTTAATTCTATCTCATTTTTAAATATTAAATTAAATTTAATTTTAAAATGCACTTTATTTTGCTTTATTTAATTATATTATTTTCCTTTAAATTATTCTTACTTTTTTAATTATTTAATTTAATCCAATTTTAAAAAGGGCATTATCCCTTTAAAAAAAATATTTTTTACCTTTTATAACATCTTCTTTATCTCACAAAATAAATTCAAAATCACTCTTTCCAATATCTATTTTTTCATAAAATTTTAATTTCTGCATCAATTTCTGAAATAATAATTTAACTTAAAAACTATCTCTCACTTATTCTTTATTCTTGAGTCCTTTATTCCTATATATATCCGTAAAATAACAATAATTTGCTACATTAATTTATCTTTTATTAAATCCCCTTTTTTCCCTTCTTAAAATCAATTTTTAGTGTTTGCAAAATTCTAGTAAGATTATTCCTTAAAAAATACCTTAAAATTCAAAATGACATAATTACATAAACCATATAACATTTAGAAGATGAATCTATCTCTATCTTTAATAAATCTAATATTCATTTATTCACAAACTTCTAACTTACTTCATATATAATATATTACCTTAGGCACTGTATTCAAATCATTTGATTCTATTTATTTAATAAGCTAAAAGAAACATTCTCAAAATAAAGGCCTACATTTATGAACCGACCTGTAAAAAAACTAATAATCATTTATTAACGTACTTCTAACTTAAGTGAAAAATGTTTACTGAGAAAAACTATTTTTTACACTTAAATTATGGCTATCATTTTTGAAACACCCATATATATCCAAAATCAGACCCCATAAGAACACTCCCGTTATCGAAAGCAACATTGTGTCAAAATTTCAAAGCAATCGGAGAATAACTTTAAGAGATCTTAAGTGACAAACAAACGAACAATTACATTTTTATTTATATAGATAAAAAAAGGCTTTTTTAATTGGTTTTATAACTGATGTTTCCAACGCCTTCTTATTGGAGATGTCTGTTGGAGTATATAATAGCGGCCTTAATTTTGATCTGAAACAAAAAAACCAAAAAGCGTGTCAAACTTTATGCCAACACCTTTTAGATGAACCTAAAAAATTATATAAATGTTAAAAATTTAATAATTTTTTAAGTCTTTGAAAAAAAAATTTTTTGCCAAAAAATTTCGACTTTTATTAGTGAAAAATTATATAAAAACATTTTTATTAATTTTTTAGGTTTATTTAAAAGAAAATTCAATAATCTTTCAAAAAAAATTTGGTTCAACTCGATCCGTCAAGTAATTTTTTTTATCATGTAGGCGAAGTTGAAAAATCGAATTTGAGAAAAACGCGTTTCAAGTTTTTGTTAAAGAAAATAGTTTTATTAAACTTACAGCAATCTGAAGTTAATCAACCATTTCAGGGGCATATAATATTTCTTCCGCTTCTTCTGGAACTGATTTTGCAAAATTAATTCTGCGAGTTGCTCGAGCCTCCCTAGTACTGCTTAGGCTGCGACTCCTATCGCTATATTCTGTTCATCATATAATTCAGCAAAAAATTTTCCGTTCTGCCCAATTTTTATATTTAATTCATTTAACATTTTTAATATAGAAAAGTACCTTTCATTAAAGATGCAAAGCAGCAGCAAGGATTTGCTTTCATTACTGCTTTGCATCTTTAATGAAATAAAAAACAAAATAACACAAAATATAAACGAGAGCTTTAAAAAAAAGGAAAGAGGCCAGTCCCGACGCACAGTGAGGCCGATTCCCCAAAAGCTGGCCAAAAGTCAAAAAATAAAGTTTTTATCTTGGGTATTTGAAGTATTAGGTTCGATAGACTGATACTTCAAGTTTTAAAATGTGCCATTAGAAAGATCAGCTATTTTATATTTTCGTTGAAAATTTAATACTAAAACGACCTTCGCACGAGCAGTAGCTGTCTCACATAAAAGAAAGAAAACAAAACGTCTTTTCAAAAAATTATAACAGATTGTACAATTGACCAATTTCAATTCTACAAAATGGAATCATCTCGTGAATGTAAGGAGAATTTAAATATGTATTATAAAAACCGAATTTAAAAAATATATAAAAATATATTGGCCTGTTCTTTTTAGCTGCACTATTACACTGGTGCAATAAGTTAAAGTAAAACAAGTATATTTTTTCTCATTCCAACTTATTGCATCAGTGCAACAGTGCAGCTAGAAAGAACAGACCATATTATAAATATTCACAATGTAAATTACTGCAATCTTACATGACAAATATTTTAGAAAACATTGAAAAAGTAATACAGTTCCGTAGAGTTCTGCAGTGACACTTATTGCAAGTTTATAGTATTTATAGTAGTTTATAGTATTATTAAGTAAATTAAACAAACAGCAGCTGCCCGTGCGTGCCCCTAAGAAAATGGCACACGTTTTTTTTAATAACTAGTAGAAGTATACGTTGATTATTAAAGTTTAAAAGGTGTATACATTTTTATTAGCAATATCATGGCACAAAATTAACATTCCTAGCAATAATTTGTGCAACAAAAAGTTAGTTGCAAAAAAATTTTTTAATTTATTATATACAAAAAACGTATTATAAACATTATATTATTTGTTATAAGCATAGACATATTGTACATGTTTTTGTCGTAGTTTTTTTGCATAGAATCGATTTGCGTGGTTTATTTTAGTCTAGAATGATTATTTGTTTATAACAAATTGTTAAAAACATGTTTTTTGTAATTAATTTTTTGTTGCACAAATTATTGCTAAGAACGCTGGCAAGAACAGCGTTATCACTTTTTTGATATCGCGACTCGTTTTGCCATGGGACTTAATGGATTAATATAAAAATTTCTAAATAATTAAACAGATAATGAAGACTAATTGTTTATAATAAATTGCACAATTTATTTTCATTTTTATTATACAAATACTCTTATATAAACTCTATATATACTCTTTTAACTTCTGACTTGTACAGATTCATATTTTTACCATATACTTTATTGTTTTAATTAATAATAATAAGAATGATTTAATAATTATTAACTTATACTATAACTTTTAAATAATTGAATTAAAAAATGTTTAAATGTGTATTTTATTTTGTTTTTTTTATATTTTGACTACGGATTCATTATTAGCGATATCGAAAATCTATGTACACTAACTTTCTTATAAAATTAATAAAAATTGCGGATGTTAGAAACTTTATATCCGCCATTTTATGTTAACCATTTCTTTACTCTTCAGATTTATAATCTGCGACCTCGAAAACCTATATATGCTACGTCTCACATAAATTTAATAAGAATAACGTACAGTATTTAAGCTTTTTAAACTTCAACATTGCCATTTTCTAGCAGCTATTTTACTTTTTCTTAATTTTGACCTCAGATCATTAATCAGCAATCTTGAAAACCTATATGTATAAAGTTTTACATGAAACCGATGAAAATTACGGTTTTTAGTTACGTTTTTAGTCTTTTCAAAGCCGCCATTTTGTTTTTTTTTAATTTTGATTCCGGATTCATCATCAGCAACCCCAAAAACCCCCATATACAAAGTTTCAGGCTAATATTTTAATTTTTTTATTTTTGGCCAGCTTTTTGAGATTTGGAGCCACTGTGCGGCGTGCTCTAAAATTTTAACTTTATATTCTTGAAAAGTATTACTATCATAATATTAAGCTAAAAACTTTTTTCAATTTTTTGAGGCCTATAAACGAAAATCCTCCCTTAAAAGACCTGTCTCTAATTGGATCACCAAATCACTGAAATTTCGAGAAATTAAATTTAAAATTTCAGATAATACTTTGGAATAATTATTTGAAAAAATGTAAAAAAGAAAAATCAGTTTTTCTTTGCTCCTTCAAACAGAGCGGTCGTTTTAATACATTTGATTTAATGTATTAAGTACTTAATATATATTTATTGTGTTAAAATTTATCTATTTAATTTTATTCTTAAAAACACACACACACACACACACACACACACACACATATACAGGGAAAAATGCAAGCATCGTCCATTTTCTTATAGGAAAATAGATAGAATCGAGATAAACGTCCACTATTACTTTTGGATATCTCCAATGATAGCCGAGATTAATTTTTTTAATTGTACGAATAAAAGCGCGCCGAGGGAAGCGTCGAGCCGCTCGAGCTATAATTCACTGTGTCAAGCGTTGGTTGCCGGCGACGAAGGGGGAGGAGGAAAAGCATGCCGTTGCTCGTACCAAAAGGATTTATGTGTACACACACACACACACACACACACACACACACACACAAATATGCTATATTTTGTTATAAACATCTTTTTTGCAAACCTGTTTTAAGACGTTCAAAAAAATTTTTTAATTAATAATATATTGGTAATAAATACAACATAGACAATATTAAATAATATATATTGATTAAAAAAATATGTTTATTTCTTTTCTCTCACAAAAGATCCTTTTAATCAACTCTTGACGCAGATTAACATGTAAATAACGCATCTTTTGTGTACGTTGACTAGGGATAAGTGATACATATCTTTATTTCATATTGATAACAATTGTATATAAAAATACGATCTGTTTTCTTTATACTCAGCAACTTTGTAATATGAATAGTGGTTGTGCGTCGGTTTATAACATTTGTATACGTATATATAACAGACACTTAAATGGCATAAGTCAAAATTATAAAATAATATTACGTTACAATATATTTTTAATGCCACAATATTGTCGATAATATTTCTACATTGACTATTCCTCATTTGCTATAACAATATAACTCAATGAGCATTTTTGAATTATGTGCAAGAAAAAAAAACGGATCTTCCAAGTTTTTATTACTAAAAAAACATAATGATCTTCTAAAATTAAAAAAAGAAAACGAGAAAGAAAATTTTGTAGTAATTACTTAGATAAGGAGATGGCGCTAATAACCTTGATTTTGACATATGCAGATAAAAGTACTGATCATCTTTTCCTTATAAACTAAATCAAGAGTTTGGTATAGTTTTTGAAATATACTCACATAAAAAAGTACTCATCCTTTTGTGGAACAAAATATTGATGTAGTTATTGATGTAATTTTGGGCCATAAGTACCGAGGGGTTGGGAGTAAATTTCGCTTCACATAAAAAGTCGAGAATTCATGTGAAACAGTAAATCGTGAAATTTGAAACATTACAAATATAAATCAACTACATTTTTTAGACATTTTAATAATTTTAGTAAACTTTATTGATAACTAGCTAAAACCTTTTATAGGTTACTCAGAAATTATAACCTTGATAACATATGTCAAGGTTAAAATTATACATAGTGTTCCATATCAACTGCAGGAGCCGGCATGTACGTATTATATTCTTTATAAAAAACTAAGTCGAAAATGTTAATAACAAAATGCTGAGGGGTCAATAGTATTTAAATAGTCAGTCTTTGTAACTTTCCAACCATAGGCCGGCCGAACGCTTTGATGAGTACGGCTAAACGGCACGGTGCCGAACGAGTATTATACCGTACAAATCTATGAAATCTCTATTAACATCTATTACTGTATTCTTAAATCGAGTTCAATTTAATTAACAAGAAGTAATACCAGTTACAAATTCAATAAAACATTTATATCAATAAAAAATGTGTTTCTGAAATATGTTTTATGTATAAATAAATTGATAAATAAAATCAATATTAACCCATTAACGCCCACGCGGACGCATTTTTAAGATAATTCTCAGTGACTTTATTTGCAATGTTAAAAGTCCATAAAAAATTTGAAAAGTATAATTTCTTACATAAAATTTTAAGCTCTTTCAGAATCTATTGTCAAAATTTGTATAAAATAAAGTCAAAAAAGTTATGGCGACTTTTAAATATAAAAATGCAAAAAATAAACTTTTTTTTCAAAATTTTTTTTACATCAAAATAGTATGAAACTTCAACTCTTTTTACAACCATCATTTCACAACCACCTTTTCACAATGCACAAAATAGTTGTACTTTAAGGGTATATTCTTCATCAAAATTGTCATTTCCCTATCCCTTCCCTATATCCTATCCTATCCTATCCTCCTATCTAAAAAAAGGCATGTAAAGTCGATTGCTCGCATTTCTCGAAGTTCATTGTTGTCGCTTTTCCGCGATGCCGATTGGTTCTCTCGCTACGCTTACTTCGTGTTGCAAGAGTAGCTGTCATTGTGACTGAATTTTGACAGCTGTTAAATTTGTATAGATTATATCTATACAATTATTGGTGATTTATTTTTAAAAAGTAAAAAGCAAAAAGTAAAGTAACGCGGAGCGCGCGTCTGTGGTGTCTAGTCCTCTTATAAAATAGCCATGTAACCTTAAAGTTGCCTGCTAATCGCGATTGCATTGTTGCCGCTTTATTCCGATCGCGATTGGCTCTCGCGCTTGACTCGCTTCGTGTGCGAGAGTCGTGGTTTGACAGTTTAGTCGAGAGTAGCTGTCATTGCGATTAAATTTTGACAGCTGTCAAATTTGGTGAAAAAAGTCGATTAAGTAAGTTGTAATTTATATAATCCAATTATGATATTTAACTATTTCTTAACAATTTATATAACATATGTGTGTGTATGTGTGTGTGTGTGTATGTGTGTAAATTCTAGGATTATATATTTGTAATCGAAAAATAGACAAGAAAAAGACGGAAATAGATTGATAAATAGAGAGCGAGAGAGAGAAGGAGAGAGGGGCGGGAAAGGAAAGAAAAGAAATATAAATCCAGGTAATAATATGAAGAAAATACATACTTATCTTTTAATATTATTTATATGAAAAACATAATTATTTATGACATAATATTTATTACACAATACTAAGTTTTTTCAGAGATAAATACAGAGAGAAATAAAGAGAGAGAAAGGAAAAGAAAGAAGAAAAACAAATACAAAATCAGGTAATGATATAAAAAAATGCATAGCTGTTTTTACAAAAGTCATTTATATAAAAAAATATACTTATAATATAATACTTAATACACATCATGTTTTTTTGTAAAAACAGTTATGTGGTTTTTTTATAATATTAAAATAAAATGATGAAAAATAAATATTTTACGAAATACTTAAAAATAATTTATATAAAAAGTTTCCTTTTTGCAAAAAATGAAACTATGAAATATTTTGTAAAATGTTCACTTTTTATGATTTTATTTTAATAATGTGCACAAAATAAGAAAAAGAATCAATTGGTATAAGAAAACCACGTAAGTGTTCTAACAAGAAAAAAACCATGATGTTTTGTGCATATAAATATTACATAATATTATGTTTTTTGTAAAAACAGTTATGTGGTTTTTTTATACCAATTGATCCTTTCTCTTATTTTGTGCATAATATTATTAAAATAAAATGATAAAAAATAAATATTTTACAAAACACTTTATAATTTGTATGAAATATTTCCTGTTATGCAAAAAAAAACTATGAAAAAACTATGAAATATTTTGTAAAATATTCATTTTATTTTAATAATATTATGCATAAAATAAGAAAAAAAATCAATTAATACAAAAAATCACAAAACTGTTTTTACAAAAAACATGATATTAATAATTGTTTTTTATATAAATATGATTTTTAAAAAATAACTGTATATTTTTGACATCATTACCTGGTTTTATATTTATTTTTCTTCTTTTTCCCCCTTTCTCTCTCTCTCTCTCTCTCTCTCTCTCTCTCTCTCTCTCTCTCTCTCTCTCTCTCTCTCTCTCTCTCTCTCCATTTATATATTTTTAGAAAAAAACATCGTTTTCTGTATAATAGAGAAAATTTTAAAAATAAATTATGAAATATTTTGTAAAATATTTATTTTTTATCATTTTATTTTAATAATATGCACAAAATAAAAAAAAGAATAAAAAACCATGACATTTTGTGCATATAAATATTTGTTAGAATATCATACTTTTTTATAAAAAAGTTATGTGGTCTTTTTATAAAAATAGATTGTTCTTATTGTTTTATACATAATATTATTACAATAAAATAATAAAAAATGAATATTTTACAAAATATTTTATAGTTTAGTTTTTTGCATAACAAGAAATGTTTTATAAAAATTATAAAATATTTCATAAAATATTCATTTTTTATCGTTTTATTGTAATGATATTATACATAAAATAATAAGAAGAATCGATTGGCATAAAAAGACCACATAACTGTTTTTACAAAAAAAAACGTAATATTTTAACAAATATTTATATGCACAAAATGTCATAGTTTTTTGAAAAAACAGCTATGTGGTTTTCTTATATAAATTGATTTTTTTCTTATTTTGTGCATAATATAAATTATTAAAATAAAATGATAAAAAATGAATATTTTAGAAAATATTTTGTAATTTGTATGTTCCAAAATATTTCTTATTATACAAAAAACTAAGCTATAAAATATTTTGTAAAATATTTACTTTTTGATTACTTTATCTTAATATTTTTTTGCACAAAATAATGAAGGAATTTATTTATTATGTAAGGAAAAGAAAATTAAAATACAGTAAAGAAGATCTAAAAAAAAATAGAAAAGTAGTTTTATGTTAATAATATTATGCACAAAATAATAAAAAGGATCTATTGATATAAAAATATCACATAACTGTTTTTTTTTTTACCAAAAAACATGATATTGTGTACTAAATATTTATATGCACAAAAAGATGAGGAAAATTATTTAATATAAAGAAAATAAAATTTAAAAGAACAGTAAAATGAAGGTGAACAAAAGTCTTATAAAATTATAATTTTTGGATATCTCGAATGGATAAACGAAATGCGAATTTTTCAATTTGTACGAAAGAGAGCGCACTAAAAGAAGCGCTGAGCCGCTTTAGCTATAGCACGACCCACTGTGTCAGTCACTGTGAAGTTGGCACCGCAAGTTTTCATGACAGTTCTACTTGCACCCCAAATAGTTCTAGAGGTCCTGATAAGTTTCAGAAATAGTTCCGTTGATTTAGTTAAAAAAAATGAAATTAAAAAAATGAGGTGCTATTTTTCCTGGCACCTCATTAATAAAAATTGAACGTTTTAACAGCATCTGTAGTGTTCTACTTGCACCCGTAATAGTTCTAAAGTTCCCGATAAATTTTAGCAATAGTTCCGTACATTAAATATATTTAAACAATCTTTTAATTTGGCTGTTGGCACCGCACCACAAGAGTAAAGTACCCCTGTCTAGCGAATTTCGGTCAACTTTATGGCCTTTTCTAACAGTTCTGCAATAATTCCAAAGCTTTTGTAGATTTCGTCGACAGTTTCCGTCTTTAAGCATTTTTTAATAATTTTTTTATTAGACGACTGGCACAGCACTACAAGACTAAACTACCATTTTATAGCAAGTTCCAGACGAGTACATAGTATTTTTCAATAGTTCTGCAATAGTTCCCAAGCTTTTTGCAGGTTTCGTCAACAGTTCCGGTCTTTAAGCGTTATTAAACAATTTTTTTATTAGACGGCTGGCACCGCACTACAAGAGTAAACTATCATTTTATAGCGAGTTCTAGACGAGTACATAACATTTTTCAATAGTTCTGCAATAGTTCCAAAGCTTTTTGTAGATTTCGTCGACAGTTCCGATCTTTAAGCATTTTTTAAGCAATTTTTTTATTAGACGGCTGGCACCGCACTGAAAAAGTAAACTACCATTTTATAGCAAGTTCCAGACGAGTACATAGCATTTTTCAATAGTTCTGCAATAGTTCCAAAGCTTTTTGCAGGTTTCGTCGACAGTTCCGGTCTCTAAGCGTTTTTAAACAATTTTTTTATTAGACGGCTGGCACCGCACTACAAGAGTAAACTACCATTTTATAGCGAGTTCCAGACAACTACATAGCATTCTCCAATATATTTCTGCAATAGTTCCAATGCTTTTTGTAGGTTTTGTCGACAGTTCGTTTGACAAACAATTGTATTTATACGTAACCTCTTTCTAAACCTCTCATGATAAGTATTTATACATGTTATGAATTACTGGTTAACAATAGAGCGACATTGTAAGTTAATTTACAAATAAAATATTATATTAAAATTAAATATATTTGACGATCAATACTGTAATTATATTGGTAATTTAACTTAAACAAATCATATTTTAATTTAATATAAAAAAGTTTCTCAAAATTAACTTTTATTTTAACTAGAAACAAATTAATCTCAACGTAAATTTAATAGAATTAGTATATATTTACGTAACTTTTAACATAATAGAATTAATTTCATAATCAATTAAATTTCATTAACTTACAAGGGAACCTCGCGAACCCGAAAATTTTGATTTTAATGAAACTTGGCATAAATGTAGAGGGGGTAAGGTAAATACATGAATTTAGAAATTTTTAGTTGGTGCTTATAAACAGTTTAAAGGGGTAAAACCACTCTTCAAAGATGAGACATTTTTGCGTTTTCTCGATATATCTCGCAAACTAAACAAAATATAAAAAAATGTTTTATACAAAAGTCTTACAGTATAAATATCTCTATTTAACTGTGCTATTTATTATTTAAAAAAAATTAAAAAAAAAAAACTTTCTTTAAAAAATAAATTTTTTCTGAAAAAATAAATAGCACAGTTAAATAGAAATATTTATACTGTAAGACTTTTGTATGAAACATTTTTTTATATTTTGTTTAGTTTGCGAGATATATGGAGAAAACGCAAAAACGTCTCGACTTTGAAAAGTGGTTTCACTCCTTCAAACCGTTTATAAGCACCAACTAAAAATTCCTAAATTCATGTATTTACCCCCTCTACATTTATGCCAAGTTTCATTAAAATCAGAATTTTCGGGTTCGCGAGGTTCCCTTGTTAGTTAAAAAAATAGATTAACTAACCCAACTCTAAAATTTAAAAAATGTCAATTACATTACTAACACATACATATTAGATACCATAAAATTGGCTGAAGTTTAAATACAATAACGTAGTATTCATATCTAATAGTGCGAGCCAGAATCAAATAAAAAATTGTTTAAGAATGCATAAAGGCCTGAACTGTGGACGAAACTTGCAAAAAGCTTTGGAACTATTGTAGAAATATATTGCTATGGAGAATGCTATGTACTCGTCTGGAACTCGCTATAAAAAGGTAGTTTACTCTTTTAATACGGTGCCAGCCGTCTAATAAAAAAATTGTTTAAAAATGCTTAAAGACCGGAACTGTCGACGAAACCTACAAAAAGCTTTGGAACATTATTGCAGAATTGTTAGAAAATGCCATAAAGTTGGCTGGAACTCGCCAGACAGTGGTACTTTACTCTTGTGATGCGGTGCCAACAGCCAAATTAAAAAATTGCTTAAATATATTTAATGTACAGAACTATTGTTAAAATCTATCAGGAACTCTAGAACTATTGCGGGTGCAAGTAGAACTGCTGTTAAAACGTTCAATTTTTATTAATGAGATGCCACGGGAAGTTAGCACCTCATTTTTTAAAATTTCATTTTTTTTAACTAAATCAACGGAACTATTTCTAAAATTTATCAGAAACTCTAGAACTACTTGGGGTGCAAGTAGAACTTTTATGAAAACTTGCGGTGCCAATTTCACAGTAACACGCATAACTCGGTGAAAAATAACCCATCGAATTGATATCAAATTAAGAGAGAATTGATATAAATTGCATTGATTAAATCAAATTGATGTCGATTTGATGGTTATTTCTCTGGAAAATCTATCTTAAAACGATGAATTTTACAACCGTATAAAAATTATTTACAGAAATGCTAACAAAATTTCTCCATTAGTAAAATGTTATCAGAGATTGATATAGGTACAAAATGAATGAAAAATGTATTAGAAACGAGAATGAGAAATGAGCGTAAATAGTTGTTAAAAATTCTATGTAAATATGTAATCATGCCATGTAACCCCCTTCCAAAGTTTGAGAAGTACAAGAAATAAACAAGTATTATTATATGCGGTAGTAATTTTATTATGCAGAGTATAATAACAAATAAAAAAATAACAGTTGGCGCGCGCGAAGCGCGTGCATGTTCTAGTCCTCTTATAAAATAGCCATGTAACCCTAAAGTTGCCTGCTAATCGCGATTGCATTGTTGCCGCTTTATTCCGATCGCGATTGGCTGTCTCGCGCTTGACTCGCTTCGTGTGCGAGAGTCGTGGTTTGACAGTTTAGTCGAGAGTAGCTGTCATTGAATTTTGACAGCTATCATGTGAATATGCATATTGATGTGCACGTAACAAATCGGTTATGTGCATATTATTGCACATTTCTTTTAAAAGAGATTAGTGAGAGAGGGAGAGGGAAGAAATAAAAAAACTTTCAGGTAATAATAAAAAAAGAAATAACATCAAATATAATTTATAATTAAAATAAAAATTTAATTTAAAATATTACATTCTAACAGTCAGCGTCTTCTCTACATATTTGACAGAGCATGAATTTTTTTTGGAAAGAAAGAAGGAAAGAAAAGAGGTGAGAGAGAGAGATGAGGAGAAAGAAGAAATAAGAAGAAAAACATCAGGTAATATAGTAAAATAAAGAATAACATTAAAATTTAATATAACTTATAATTACATCAGGTAATAGTAAAATAAAGAATAACATTAAAATTTAATATAACTTATTATTTAAAATATATTTTAACAGTTCGCGTGTTTTACGTATCTGACAGAACATACATTTTATTAAAAATAGAAAAGGAAAGGAAACATATTACAGACAAAGAAAGAGAGAGAGAGAGAGAGAGAGAGAGAGAGAGAGAGAGAGAGAGAGAGAAAGAGTAAGGGAGAATTAAATAACTTAGAAAATGAAACAGCAATTTTGTGAAGAAACAGCGATATTGAAAAGAAGGAACAGAAAGAGTTAAAAAAAAAACAAAAAAAAAGAACAAAGAAATAAGAGAAAAATCAGGTAATAATGAAATAGAAAGTAACATTAAAATGTAATATAATTAATAATTTAAGTAATAATTTAATTTGAAATAATATATTTTAACCGTTTGCGTATTTTATGTATTAGAGAGAGGAAAAAAGTGAGAGAAAGAGAGAGAGAGAGAGAGAGAGAGAGAGAGAGAGAGAGAGAGAGAGAGAGAAATGGAGAGAGGAAAGAAATAAGAAGGTAAAATATCGGGTAAAATTATTAATTGTTTGTTATAAAAAAAGGGAAATAGAATAAGGAATATTATTAATTTGATATTTTGCGTACTTTTCGTATTTTACAGTTTTCAGAAAGAGAGCAAGAAAGAGATGTGAGAGAGAGAGAGAGAGAGAGAGAGAGAGAGAGAGAGAGAGAGAGAGAGAGAGAGAGAGAGAGAAGGAGAAAGAGAAAAAGAGACAGGCAAAAGGAAGAAATGAGAAAGAAAATATCAGGTGATAATAAAATAAGGAATAACGTTAAAATATAGATAATTTATAATAGGCAATTTTTGGCGATTGTTTGGTACATGTACCAAGGTTGATATTGGTAGGGGTGGAGCTTATCTTGATACGATGTACCACTACCATATACCACTATGAACGCTAAAACGGACTGGTTCTTTTCTCTTTTTTCATACCGCAGATTTGGAAAAAACTATTTTACTTCGTTGCAAGGTATAGCTGGTATCAAACAGAAATGTATCAAAATGGTTAGCTACGCCTTAACCAAAAAGTACCAAACACGCGAAAACGCTCTGGTACATATTGGTACACTTTGGTACATGTATCAAACGATCGCCAAAAATCGCCTAATATAAATAAAAATTTAATTTATAATAATACATTTAACAGTTCGTGTACTTTACGTATCTAACAGAACATAAATTTTATCAGAAAAGGAAAGAGATTAAAAAGAATGAAGGGAAAAAGAGAGAGAGAGAGAGAGTAAGGGAGAAAGAATTTAAAAAAAGAAGCAGCAATATTCGTAGAAAGAAGGAACAGAAAGAGAGTGAAAAAAAGGAAGACAAAGAGAAAAAAGAGTGTAAGAAAGGAGAAACATCAAGTAATAGTAAAATAAAAAATAACATTAAAATATAATATAATTAATAATTTAAATAAAAATTTAATTTAAAATAATATATTTTAACAGTTTGCATATGACAGAGCATGAATTTTTTCAGAAAAAGGGATGGAAAGGAAAGAGATTAGAGAGAAAAAGAAAATGGGAGTGAAAAGGAAAAAATAAGAAGGTAAAATATCAGGTTAAATTGTTAATCGTTTGAATATTATTTATTTTATGTAGTTGGCAGCCCGCAATTATATATGTTATTGGCTATTTTTTTTTATATTATTTTTTTGGCTATATTATTTTTTTGGCTTATTATTTTTTTGCACGCGCGTGCGTGTGTAAAATTATGTAAATTTATAAATAATTACATAGTATTATATAAAATATTTTATTAAAAATTATTTACTTAATTTTTTTAACTTTTTTTATAAATACATACATATGTGTGTGTGTGTTTATAAAAATTAAGTTTAAAAAAATTAAGTAAATAATAATTTTTAATAAAATATGCTTTTATATGATATTATGTAATTATTTATAAAATTACACTTACACGTTTTTTATTCAAAATTGCAGAAGATAAAGGATAGATTAAAGAAAGGGAAAAAGATAAAGAAAGATAAAGATAAAGGTATTTACATTTAAAAAATGGAGAGAGAAAAAAGGAAGAAAGACGAGGTATATAATAATTATTTAAAAAGCTGTTGCGTTATTTTTTTTTTATAAAATAGCATGTTATCTGATATTTCCCCTCATTACTTTTTTTCTTACAATCTTTTCTTCCCTTTCTCATTCTCTTTTGCACTCTATATTTGTTCCCTCTATCTACAGAAGTCATTGTTTCACCTAATTATATTTTAATATAATTTACTTATTTTGCCTATATATTTTACACACCCCATCTATCTATTTATCTGTCTATCTATTTACCCATATCTTTCATTTACTTTTATAAAAATTAAAAAATTAAAATTTTATGTCAAAAAAGATTTAAAAGTTTAAAGATAAATTTAAAAGAAATATATTTATAAACATAATTATACAGACATGATGTGCAATGAGCAAAATTGCGCGCATAGAAAAAGTGTCCGCATTTGGTTTTTAAAGGGTTAAAATAATATAATATATTAAATATATTATATAATTCTTTTTCAATATAAAATTATAATTTTATTTTATCAATATGTTTTTATCATAATTTGTTTTTTAATAAAGTTTAATAATATAGCAAATAATTAATAATATAGGGGAGAAGGTGGTAATATGGCCATCCATTTATATTTTATTTAATAACTTTGTTAATAATTAATATTTTGAGTTGAAATTTTATGATTATATTTATCAAAATATTGCTCATTAGATTTTCAATTCAAAGTTATAAAATATTTATCATATTATATATTATTTATAAAAATGTAACGATACTGCAAAATAGGCCGAAAAGAAATGGGAGGATAAATATGGCTACCACAAAAATAAATGTAAAAAAATTGGTTTTGTTTAAAAATGCCACAGTATTTTGTTAGAAACATATATTTATATAAAATAAGATGTTATATCGAAACAGATGATTTTTATTCACATTTAATGGAAATTAAATAAAAATAATTTTAAATCTAAAGGACCCTATTATATAAAAAATTTGAAAAAATGAACAGCCTTAAATTAAACCTTTAATCGATTTATCGAGAAATTTTGTCGAAATAGAGATCTCGAAAGTGACTATTACTAGCACACTTAGATGGCCATATTGACAACATCCTATATCATCGTTCAATTTTGTATAACTCGAAATATATACAGCCGAATAAAGAGTTAAATAATAAAAAAGTTCCCAAGTGTACATACATTTGGATGATAATGTGGTTAAGTTTAAAAAGAATGAGAAAGTATGTGTAATTAAATTTTAAAATGTACCTTAAAAAATTTTCGAAATCTTTAAAAGTAAAAATGCTTTATAATAAATGTTGACTGTTGTGCTTTGTCATATTAGCATCTTTATATAACAGTAGGCTACTAAACAAATGATATCATGAATAATTATTAAAATTCGTCAGCTAATAATGGAGTTAATATGGGTAGCCATATTATGTCCACGTTGGCTATATTACCATTTTCTCCTCTACTATATTAAATGTGTATCTAATACATTATATATATTGTAAAAGTCTTTTCCAATATAAAATTATAATTATTTTATTTTATTAATGTAATTTATGTTTTTTAAGTTTAGAAATATAGTAAATATTATTTCAATATAAAATATAAAATTATAATTATTATTTTATTTTATAAATTTGTTTTTTATTAAAAATTTAATAATATAGTATAATATATATTTAAGGTGGTTCTCCAAAAAAATCATTTTCTTAGAAATTTTTTGAAAATTAAACTATATCTTAATGAGACTATGATGCATGCAAAAAAACTGAAAAAATTATGAAAAAACCTATGAAATATTTTGTAAAATATTCATTTTATTTTAATAATATTATGCATAAGAAAATAAGAAAAAGAATCAATTGATACAAAAAACCACAAAACTGTTTTTACAAAAAACATGATATTAATAATTATATTTTTTATATAAATATGATTTTTTTAAAATAACTATGTATATTTTTGACATTATTACCTGGTTTTATATTTGTTTTCCTTCTTTTTCTCCATTTCTCTTTCTCTCTCTCTCTCTCTTTATCTATATATTTTTTTAAAAGCACGACATTGTTTACTGTATAATACAGAACATTTTATATAAATTATGAAATATTTTGTGAAATATTCATTTTTTATTATTTTATTTTAATAATATGCACAAAATAAGAAAAAGAATTTAAAAACCATGACATTTTGTGCATATAAATATTTGTTAGAATAGCATGCTTTTTTATAAAAAACAGTTATGTGGTCTTTTTATACCAATAGATTGTTCTTATATTATTTTATACATAATATTATTACAATAAAATGATAAAAAATGAATATTTTACGAAATATTTTATAGTTTAGTTTCTTGCATAACAAGAAATATTTTATAAAAATTATAAAATATTTCGTAAATTATTCATTTTTTCTCGTTTTATTGTAATAATATTATGCATAAAATAATAATAAGAATTTATTGGCATAAAAAGACAACATAACTGTTTTTTACAAAAAAGCATAATATTTCAACAAATATTTATATGCACAAAATAATTTTTTGTGAAAACAGCTATATGGTTTTCTTATATTAATTAATTTTTTTTTTATTTTGTGCATAATATAAATTATAAAAATAAAATGATAAAAAATGAATATTTTAGAAAATATTTTATAATTTGTATGTTGCAAAATGTTTTTTATTATACAGAAAACTAAGCTATGAAATATTTTGTAAAATATTTACTTTTTGATTATTTTATCTCAATATTTTTATGCACAAAGTAATGAAGGAAATTATTTATTATATAAAGAAAAGAAAATTAAAAGATAGTAAAGAAAATTTTAAAAAATAAAGAAAGTAGTTTTATGTTAATAATATTATGCACAAAATAATAAAAAGAATCTATTGGTATAAAAAGATTACATAACTGTTTTTTTACTAAAAAAACATGATATTGTATAAAAAGATTACATAACTGTTTTTTTACTAAAAAAACATGATATTGTACTAAATACCTATATGCACAAAAAGATGAGAAAAATTATTTTTTATAAAGAAAATAAAATCTAAAAGAACAGTAAAATAAAGGTGAACATAAAAGTTTATTATAGTTTTTGGACATCTCCAATAATAAGCGAGATATGAATTTTTTAATTTGTACGAATGAGAGCGCACCGAAAGAAGTGCAGGAGCTCGATTCTTGAATTCATTCGCAAAAGAAACGTATTTGCAAATTCTGATCTTATAGAAAAGTTAGAAATTTATTGGCTGTTGTATGGCTTTTAACCAATAAACTTGCAACTTTTTTGTTTGAAAGGGTATTTGCGCATACGTTTCTCTTGCAAATAAATTCAAGAATCGAGCCTCTGAGCCACTTCAGCTATAGCACGGCTCATTGTGTCAAGGATTGGCTGCCGGTTCGAGCGGCTTAGCGCTGCTTTCGGTGCGCTCTTATTTGTTCAATTTAAAAAATTATTATTTTGGCTATTATTGGAGATATCCAAAAACTATAGTAGATTTTTATGTTCACCTTAATCTCGTCTATCTTTCTATTAAGTATTGCATACATTATACGAGACACCGTGTATATAGGGCGTTTTCTGTAAATAGAGACCTCTCTCTGCCCAGAATATACTTCAATATTAAAAAAGCAGCAAGTGCGCAAATTATAGCTAAAAACGTCTATTTTTAAATGCCGTTTGGTATTTTTTGAAAAATTTAGTACAAGATACCAATATGGTGTCAAATTGAGACTATTTTCCCTCATTTATGAACAGAATATTTGAACAAAATATCAAGACACAATATATAGACTTTAAAATGCGTTTTCAGAGTAGCTGAAAATTTCTAGATACTCATTTTAGTTAAAATATTATTTTTTGATACTTCGATCGAATATTCTGCGTGTAACTCACTGATTTTAGTTATAATTTGTTCGAAACTGATGAACAATTATTGCAAACGTATAATATTACAAATTTAAAAATCAGAAATTTTCGAGCTAACTACAAAGGGTTTCAAAATATAGATTATAATATAGCTGAACAATCTAATAGTAATGTGTCTACAACTGGTAATCAACAATCATTTGTATTAAAAAAATACACAAAAAGAAAATGTAACAAATAATATGGCTGGACTATCTAATAATAATTTGTTCGGAACTGATGAACAATTATTGCAAACATATAATATTACAAATTTAAAAATTAGAAATTTTCGAGCTAACTACAAAGGGTTTTAAAATACAGATTATCATAATTTAAGTCAACATTATGTAGAAAAAATGGAAGTCGAGTGTCAATATTGTAGAGGGAAACATTTTCACGCTAAAAAAGTTAACAATAAAGATAACTCATTCAAAGATAGTTGTAATCATGGAAAAGTTATATTGGAACCTTTACCAACATTTTTTAATGAACTACAACAATTATTTTTGGGAAATCATAAAAAATCTAATGAGTTTTTTTAAAAACCTAAGAAGTTACAATGGTGCATTTTCTTTTGCATCTTTTAATGCTAATTTGGTTAATTTTAATGCATAAAAACGAGGACCTTATTGTTTCAAAATTCAAGGTTAAATTTATTACCAAATTAATACTGCATTATATCCTGCTATAAATGAGCAATCAAGTTATGGACAACTTTTTATTCTTGACGCTAACGAAGCTACAGAATGCCGTTTAAATGTAAATACAAATCTTCATGAAGAGTTATTGCGTACATTAGATGACATTATTCGTAATAATAATATATTTGCTCAATCATATCAAATGATGCACGAAGAAGTACTTAATCAAAGAAGTTTAGGTTTAAATATACCTAATTTAAAAATAGGATTTTTAAATAAAAAAACAGGCATTGATCGTGGAAGATATAATGTTCAAAAAATTAATAAAGTTGCTGCAATATTTTCAACTACTGCAGATGGAAATATTCCTGATTGTTATGTTACAATTAGAAACAAATGTGATAAAACTTTAAAATACGTTAGTATGGATCCAAACGTTGAACCTTGGATTTATCCAATGTATTATCCATATGGTACACAAGGTTGGCATGATAATATTAAACAAATCGGATGGAAAACGCGTAACTAGATCCATGTATGTTCAATACCGAATGGCTGTATGTAATAATGTCAATGTTTTTTTAATAGGTAAACGGCTATTTCAACAATGGCTTGTTGATAGCTATGTAAAAATAGAAAAAGATAGAATTAATTGGTGTAAAGAAAATCAAAAACATTTGAGAGTGGAAAAGCACCAAGGACTGATTGACTATTTAGAAAAAAAGTGGCTGATACTAATGTTTATATTGGACGTGTAATAATACTTCCTTCTACATTTATTGGTTCACCTAGAAATATGATGCAAAATTATCAAGATGCGATGACTATTGTTCGCAAATATGGTAAACCAGATATTTTTATTACAATGACTTGTAATCCAAATTGGCTTGAAATTAAAGAAAATTTGCTTCCAAATCAACAACCTAATGATAGACCTGATATTTGCGCTAGAATTTTTGATATAAAAAAAATAATTTGATAGATTTGATTGTTCGACAGAAATTTTTTGGTGAAGTAAAAGCATTTGTTTATGTAATCGAATTTCAGAAACGCGGTTTGCCGCACATACATATGTTAATAACTATGAAACAAAATTGCAAAATTACTAATTTGGAAACTGTTGATAAATATATTTCTGCTGAAATTCCCGATCCTGCTATTGATAAAAATTTACATGAAATTGCCATGAAGAATATGATTCATGGACCATATGGTGATTGGTGTATGATAAATGGAAAATGTTCAAAACATTTTCCAAAATCCTTTCACGAAGAAACAACTATGGATAAAAATGGTTATCCACAATATCGTCGAAGAGACACTGGCATTTTGTATGAGAAACCCGAAGAATTTGTAGTAGATAATCGGTTTGTTCCTTATTGTCCCATATTATCACAAATTTTTAATTGTCATATTAATGTTGAAGTTGTTTCAAGTATTAAGTCAGTAAAGTATTTATACAAATATATTTACAAAGGTCACGATGCAGCATCTGTAGTTATAGAACAAAATGTGAATAATGTAGAAATTGTTCATGACGAAATCAAAGATTTTATTGAAGCACGCTATGTAGGACCAGTTGAAGCTTACTGGCGTTTGTAGGTAAAACATTACAAGAGAAGAGTCATGCTATTATTCGTCTATCTGTACATTTGCCAAATGAACAGAATGTTATTATATCTAATAATTCAAATGAACAAGATTTACAATCTGCTTTAGATCGTATAACAATGTTAATGGATTATTTTAAATAAAATAAACGAAATGTTGATGCACGTCAGTATGTATATACAGATATACCTTTATATTTTGTATTTAAAAAAGTAACATTTAACGGAAAACAAATTTATCGTTGGAAAAAACGTCAATGTCATTTTAACTATATTGGACGCATGTACTCAGTTAGCCCAACTGAAATCGAATTATTTCATTTACGTATTCTTTTATTGAATGTCAAAGGAGCAACATGCTATAATGACTTAAAAACAGTCAATGGTGAATTACATCAAACGTTTACTTCTTCATGTTTAGCTTTAGGCTTAATTGAAGATAATGAAGAATGGAAATGTGCAATAAACGAAGCTTCTATTTGGATGATGCCAAGACAACTTAGGTTACTTTTTGTTCGAATATTAATACATTGCCAACCAGGGCATTCAAAAGAATTGTGGGATGAATTTCAAGTTGCAATGTCAGAAGATTACATACGACAATTTGGACGAGTCACTGGGATAAGAAAAGCTTATATTCAAATTGGTCAATTACTTTGCAAAGAAGATTGGGAACTTTCACAATTTCCAGAAATGGAACAAATAACGATTGAATATGAAAAAGAACATGCCAAACAATTGGAAAAAGAAGTCTTACTTGGTCAACAACAATACAGTCAGTTAAATCATGACCAAAAAATAATTGTTGATTATGTTTTAACTCTTTTAGAAAAAACTGATGGTCAACAATTAAAATGTTTATACATTGACGGTTTATAGATTGACGGTTTATACATTACCTGGAGATTCAGGTAAAATTTTTGTTTATACAACATTATATTATATTACTATTTACTCAAGTCTCAAAACAAAGTTGTTAGTACAATGGCTTTCACTGGTTTCGCTGCAACGTTACTACCGAATGGAAAAACAACACATAAAACTTTAGGTTTGCCCATGCCTCTTTTTGCTGACTCAACATCGAATATAAAAATTCAATCAAAAGAAGCTGAATGTTTGAAGAAAACAGATGTTTTTATTTGGGATGAAGCACCAATGGCACCGCGATATGCTCTTGAAGTGATGGATCACCTTTTGCAAGATTTAATGCAAAATAATCTAAAATTTGGTGATAAAATTGTTATTCTTGGTGGGGATTTCAGACAATTATTGCCAGTACAACAAAACGTTACACGGTCTGAAATTGTAAATTTGTCAATTAAATTTAGCTCATTATGGCAACATTTCAAAATCTTTTCATTAACGGAAAATATGCGTATTTTACGACATGAACAAGAATTTGCTAATTTTTTATTAGATTTGGGAAATGGTACTTTGAATGATCAATTTAATAATATTGAAGTTCTACTGAGATGTGTAGCAGATTTGAACGCAAATATAGTAAAAGATACATACGAAGAAATATTTAAACACTATCAGTATAGACTTACAGCAAAACGTGCTATACTTTCTGCACGAAATGTTGATGTGGAGAAACTAAACAAACAAGTTGTAAATTTACTTGACGAATCAACAGAAAGAGTGTATACAAGTATAGACACTACAGAAACTACTAACGATATTCATGATATTAATAAAACTATTTTAACAGAATATTTGAATACTTTAAATCCAGCGATTCTTCCACCTCATAAACTTCGATTAAAAAAATACACGGTTATCATGTTGATTAGAAATCTCATTAGAAACATCAGCGAAGGTTTATATAATGGAACAACATTGTTAATTTTAAAGTTAAGAAACAATTTGTTAAAATGCGAAATTTTAACTGGTGATAAAAAAGGGGAAATAGTTTTTTTAAATCGCATAACTAAATTGTGAAAACGTTTATTCATTTCTGATGAAAAGAAGACAATTTCCGATAAAAATAGCTTTTGCTATGACAATAAATAAATCACAAGGACAAACATTTGACAAAATTGCATTTTATTTAAGAAAAGATATTTTTAATCATGGTCAACTTTATATGGCATTTTCACGAGTTAGATCTTGGAAATCATTCAAAATTGATTTAGGACAAAAAAGACAAAATAGATTAATAAAAAATTATGTATATACAGAAATGTTTCAATAAGAATGTCTTTAATTGATTTTACAATATAAAAGATAATTGCTATTATACTAATAAATTTTATATAAATATATTTAAAATAAATACAAATAAAAATAAATTTGAATTAATACTTTATAAAGTAATATTTTTTAATATATTTATTGTTTGTTAGCATCCTGTGATGAACAATATATTTTGAGAATGGATTATTCAATATGACCATATTAACATGACTTTGAGGATGTACTATCTGCAATAAGATCATTTGTCGTGAAAAATAAAAACAATTATTTTTTATAATAACAAAAAATTAAAATGTTAAAATTTTGCAACATTTCAAAGTAATAAATTACAATTTAATATTTTACATGAATACTATAATGAAAAAACTTTATGTATATACACATAACTTAGTGAAAAAGAGAGAGGTTCAATGGCGCACAGTACAATTAGACACGTTGCAATTGCTCACCGTGCTATTAGACACGAAACATTGTGCACGGTTCAATTGCGCACAGTTTGTTTGGAAACAGTTCATTTGGACACAGTTCCCTTGGACACAGTTCCTTTGGACACCGTTCGACAGTGGGCAATTGCAACGTGTCCAATTGTACTGTGCGCAAATGAAGGCCTCTCAGTGAAAAATAACTCAGTGATGTCAAATTGATATCAAATTAAGGGAAAATTGATATAAATTGCATTTATTAAATCAAATTGATGTCGATTTAATGGTTATTTCTCACTGGAAGAGTTAGAATGATAAACAGATACAAACAAAAACAAGAAAGATATGAAAAAATAATATGAGCAAAATATAATAGAGTATACAAAGAAATAAAAATAGATGAGAAGTCTTTGTATATTTTAGTGGGGTATAAGAGTAGGGAGTCAGTCAATGATAGCGAGATTTAAGTGCGGAAACAAGGCATCAGGGAATAGATATTGGAAAAAAGAAAAAGTGTAGGCTATACAATTTAAAAGTAGAGACTTTAGTACACTTATTAGAAGAATTTACAGAATTGCGAAGACAAAATTTCTCTGTTAGGAAAATGTTATCAGAGGTAAATATAGGTACAAAATGGATGAAAAATGTATTAAACACAAGAAATGACAAAGACAAGCATAAATAGTCATTAAGAATCCTATGTTATTATGTAATTAAGCTATGTAATCTTTTTTCAAAGGCCGAAATGTTTAAGAAATAAACGAGTTGTATATATGTTATATGCAATAGTAATTTTATGCAGGGTGTAATAACAAATAAAAAAATAACATTTGGCGCGCGCGAAGCGCGCGCATGTTCTAGTATCTAAAAAAAGGCATATAAAGTCGATTGCTCGCATTTCTCGAAGTTTATTGTTGTCGCTTTTCCGCAATGCCGATTGGTTCTCTCGCTGCGCTTACTTCGTGTTGCAAGAGTGGCTGTCATTGCTGAATTTTGACAGCTGTTAAATTTGTATAGATATTATTGTATAGATATTGTATAGATATCTATACAATTATCGGTGTGATTTATGTTTAAAAAATAAAAAGTAAAAAGTAAAGTAGCGTGCGCGAAGCGCGCGCCTGTGGTGTCTAGTTTCATTAAAAAATGACGGCTAAATCGCAAAAATTTACGAATTGTTGTATTTTTTTCACAATTCGTAAAGGATTCCGTACCATTCTTAACGGAAAATTTCTTTCTGTAAATTTGGCTAATTTTTAAATATGTTGTAGTTTTTGTCATTTTGAACAAATGTCTTAATACACAACTTGATCCTATGAGCCGTTTCCGCTCTACAAGCCCTGAAAGGTCTAGATTTGACACGTAAAGGTATAGATTTTTCGACTCGATATATGTGACCCTCGTGTGTGTGTGTGTGTGTGTGTGTGTGTGTGTGTGCGTGTGCGTGTGTGTGTGTGTGTGTGGAGAGAGGGTGAGAGTGAGACAATATTCACGTTTCCGGAATGCGACAACACATCAATTACGGATAGCATACAACTCTCTTGAAAATTACGATATTAATAACGACAATATTCTTGGATATTACTGTACTTGCCAATCCGGAGCAAGAACTGTTAGATGCTATGCACACGTAGCAAACGTAATCTGGTTTTTGGACTACGGAAGAAACTAATCAAATATACAGTACCCTGACGCATCTTTACTTCATTCCGTATTATATGCTGGTCAGAGATCATTACAGCAAAATCCATACAATCTAATACTCATTAATAATGTTGTAATATTAATTAACACCCTCCTCCGCACGCACGCATGCACACACAAAGCAGAGAGAATTTGGAGTCAAAAATTGCTATGAAAGTGACAAACCATGGGTCCTTACCTCTGCTGACACTCGCACGCACGCACGCACGCACGCACGCACGCACGCACGCACGCACGCACGCACGCACGCACGCACGCACGCACGCACGCACGCACGCACGCACGCACGCACGCACGCACGCACGCACGCACGCACGCACGCACGCACGCACGCACGCACGCACGCACGCACGCACGCACGCACGCACGCACGCACGCACGCACGCACGCACGCACGCACGCACGCACGCACGCACGCACGCACGCACGCACGCACACACCACATAACCGAGGCGTCACATATATCGAGTTGAAAAGCTTATACCTTTACGTGTCAAATTTGGACCTTCCAGGGTTTGTAGAGCGGAAACGGCTCGTAGCATCAAATTGTGAATTAAGACATTTATTCAGAATGACGAGAACTACGACATATCCAAAAATTAGTCAAATCTGTGAAAAGAAATTTTCCCTTAAGAATGGTGCAAGGTCCTTTTGGATAATTAACAACTTATTATCACTGAAAATAATGGGATTGATATTCGCAGATTATTTTTTATAAAATACACAATTTTAGTAAGGCAAATTCAATAAAAAGATGCAAAAATTGTGAACTTTTCTACATTTTTTCTAAATTTCTCCATGAATCCATTCTCAAAAACTATTTTATGCACGATCAGTTTATGAATTTATTTATTAGTATATATTAATAGACATAAATTTATAAAGTTATAGGGCAGTAAATTTAAAATAATAAAAATTGTTGCTATTAATTTTTTTAAGCATACATTTTTCTTATATGCATTTTTTAATAGAATTTCATATACATGTGTTTTGGAGATCGCTGATTACAATGCTGGAGTCAAAATTGGAAAATTTTCCAAATTGAAGATCCAATAGGGTGGACAAAATTAATAAATAGACCAATTTATTTTACTTTGAGTATTTGGAAGGTTCTGAGATCGCTGATTACAAATCTGAAATCGGAATTAGAAAATTAAAAATAGCAGACTCAATATGGCAAAAAAGTTTTAAAAGGTGGTCAGATTTATTTATAATCAGATATGCATTTGAATTTTGAGGGTATTTGGGTTTTTTTTTTCAGAGTAGATTTGTGAAATCTGCGAACTTTCTTTATGTATCACTCAGAAAAAGATGTTTCTTCCATTCATACAAATAGCATTGTAATGCAATAACTTTGCAAGATATTACAGTATCGATTTGTTCAATCTACAATTTTTGACTTCGGATTCGTAATTGGCAATCACTAAAACCTTTAAATACCCAAATTCAAGTGAATTAGCCCTTCTTTTAAAAAACTTGGTCGCCATATTTCTATAACTATTCTAAATATTTTAATTTTGAGTTCAGATTTATAATCAGCAATCCCAAAACTCACAGATACCCGAATTGAAATAAAGTAACTCATTTTTCGAAACTTGATCTACCAAAGTGAGTCCGCCATTTAAAATTTTTTAAATTTAGATTCCAGATTTATAATTAATGATCCTAAAAACTCCCAGATACTCAAATTGAAATAAATTGGTTCATTATTCATTAATGTCGTCCACCATATACACCATCTTGAGTTTTGAAAATTTTCCAATTCTAATTTCTCCAGATTCGTAATCAACGACCCCAAAAACATGTATACAAAATGCCATAAAAAACGCAAGTAAGAAAAAATTTGTGCTTCAAAGAACCAATAGCCAACAATTTCCATTTTAAATTTAGTACCGTTTAGCAGTATTCGTCAAAGCGTCCGGCCGGCTGCTTGATTGCACCGCGCCTGACGGCGCGAACTTCACTGCCTATGGTTAGAAAATTTCAAAGGTTCATCATTTAAAAACAATTGAACACTCCAAACTTTTTGCTATTGATTTTTCGACTCAGTTTTTCATGAGGAATACGTATATGCCGACTCCTGCGGTTGATTTAAAACACCCTGTATAATAAAGTGTTTATCAATTTAAATAAAAATTAATATTTTTAAACTTAAGGTAAATTTATCTAGAAAACTATATAAAACCGCTGATTAATTCATAAAAAAAAGTTGATCAGTATCCTTATCTGTATAACATAAGTGAAAGTCATTGGCGCAATGTCCTTTAATCTAAATAATTATTAATTGTGCATCAAGAGTATCAAATAAAGTTTTTAAGAATTTATTTTTATATAATAGGTGAGAATTTAACTTATACTCTCTAAAGTAAGAAACTAATGACATTTTTATTCCTCTAATTAGATATATTATGCCAAAATCGTATTTAAAATATTTTCATGATTTTATGATTTAAAGTTTTAATAATTCAAAACATTCAAATTCTTGGAAAATTTGAATGTCATTGTTACAACAAATGAGTGACATCCAACTATATAAAACTTTGAAACTTTGTAAAGTTATATTTGAAAATATCACTATATAACAAATCGATGTGCGTAAAAAATTTTGTTATTAGTAATAACTTATTGTCCTACAATCATTTTGTGTACTATGTATTATTGTTTGTTGCTGTGTACAAAATTCATAATTGAAACTATCAATTGTAAAATGTTTCAGTTTTTTTTACAAGTTCGCTATTACACTTATAATTTCAACATTAAATTTAAAATTCAAATAAATCATATTGCTCAGTATTGTATATTATGTTGTATATTATATTCATTAAAAAATTACATTTTTGCATTCGATATATAAGATAAACAGGACTTGAAGAGTGCTAGTCATGTTTTTCTTTATACCGATATATCTACACGTAAAGTAATAATGATGTTGATATCTTAACAATTTTTGGAAGATAATTAAATAATTGGATATTTACTAGTTGTAATACACAGAAACCTCTAAGGAACTAAAGCAAATTTCTGACATTTTTTTATCAGAAAATATCTTTAAATTGGTAAGTATGTAACGCTCGTGTAATTTATAAAAATAATATATCAATAAAGGTCAAGGAGATGAGCAAATTAAGATGTAGCGAGAGAATAAGTAATTTTATTCGAAATAAATAGATTTAAATTAGATTTAAATCTAATTTACATAAAGTTATTTTAAATAAAATTACTTATTCTCTCGCTACATCTTAATTTGCTCGTCTCCTTGATCTTTATTGATATATTGTTTCTTTAAATTGGCTTTACAAAATTCCAAATTTTACACAAAGTACACATACAAATAAAGAATGTGAATTCACGTTAATAACAAAAGACAAATTCGTATTAATCTATCTCTGTATCAGTACTTTGTTTCAGGATTTCCTTAATATAATATCGAAAAACCTTCTTCACATATGCTCGACGTATATGAGTAATGTTCGTAGGAATTATAATCAGAGACTGCAGTTTTGGCAAACTTCTATGAGAAAGAAAGATATACAGTTCTTATTTTCTTCTATCTTTTCTGATCTCTTTCACTAAAAAGTTGATGAACTAATAAAGAATGACTTTCTTGTAGCTAATCATTAATTATAGTAGTAGTGAGTGGAGATAGTGATACAACAAGGTTTAGCGCGTGAAAAAAAGGTTACAAGGCACAAAGCCTTAAAGTCTTTAAACCGTGTTACGAGGTTCCAGTGTATTTACATATTTCACAAACTTGACTAATATTATAAGTTTTCTATAGCAAAATTGACAAATTGGAATAATGTGCGTTTAATTTCTATCAATGTAAAAAATAAGTGAGTAAGGCACGAATATTATGCACGCTAATGCGAGAATAACATTACGCTAGCCATGATGGGCCATACTAATTACGAAATCACGATAATGTGAATGCGTATAATATACAATGAGGTACAAATTCTTATAAATTAATCCTTTACATTAACGATATATATAATACTACTTTATAGGTATAATACCTTCCCAAGCATCCTCTCGTTGTTTGTTGGCTAATCTTCTTTTCTCTGAAATAAAAAAATCTTTTTTAAGTAATTGTTCAGTATAAGAGCAACCTCATCGATTTGGTTGTAACTTCACTATTTTGTATATTTTGGTGCGTAAAACACGAATCTGCAAGAAAAAATTGTCGATCTCAACTAGGAAAAAAGTTATTAAGCACTAAAATTGATAGAGTTGCGTGGTTAGGATTTCTGTCATATTGACATGATGTAGACTATGTAGACGCATCTGACCATGCGCAAGGACATAAAATGCATGAAATTACAGTAATAAAGAGAGAGAAAGAGAGAGTGAGAGTGAGAGAGTGAGAGAAAGAGAGAGAGGGGGGGGAGGGGGAGAGAGAGAGAGTGTGTAATACAACTGTAACAGGGTAATGAAAATGCAAATTAAAAAATAATGCATTACTTATTATTTTTTTAATAAATAATTATTTCTTTACTCATTAATTATTAAAAAAGTAATGCGTAATAAAAAAAATCGCATTACTTATTTCAAAAGTAATGCGTAATGAAAAATATTGCATTACTTATTAAAAAAGTAATGCGTAATGAAAAAAATCACATTACTTATTAAAAAAGTAATGTATAATGAAAAAAATTGCATTACTTATTAAAAAAGTAATGCGTAATGAAAAAAATCGCATTACTTATTTTAAAAGTAATGCGTAATGAAAAAAATCGCATTAATTATTAAGAAAGTAATGCGTAATTAAGGATCTTCGCATTAGTTATTGAAAAAATATTTTTTAATGAAATAGTAATGCATTACAAAAAGTAATGCATTACTTTAATTAATCTTTATTACTTCAAGCATATATACAAAGTAATGCATTATTTAGAACCCTGTCAATTCGTGACCACATAATTTGAATTTTATGTTACATTTTATTTTTGATTCGGTTTAAGTCAAGTGCATGCTCATTATTTCATATTGAATAAATGTATGAAAAATATCCGAAAATGTTGTTTTTTACGGTTAGCATCATTGTTAATTATAATTCAATCTAATTGAACTCGGACTGCAAAATATTTTAATATCGAATTAATTATTTAAAAAATAATGCGTAATAGGAACAATCGCATTAATTATTTCAAAAGTAATGAAAAAAATCGCATTACTTATTTCAAAAGTAATGCGTAATGAAAAAAATCGCATTACTTATTAAAAAAGTAATGCGTAATGAAAAAAATCGCATTACTTATTAAAAAAGTAATGCGTAATAAAAAAAATCGCATTACTTATTAAAAAAGTAATGCGTAATGAAAAAAATCGCATTACTTATTAAGAAAGTAATGCGTAATTAAGGATCTTCGCATTAGTTATTAAAAAAGTATTTTTTAATGAAACTGTAATGCATTACAAAAAGTAATGCATTATTTAAAACCCTGAACTGTAACCACTGTTAATAGTTTAGTACACTGATAAATTGTATTTTGTTTATAAATATTCTATGTATATAAATACTGTTCTATGTATATAAATACAAATTGACCTATTCTCTGCTTTTATGTCGGTAAGTCAAAAATTATAAAAAATGATAATTTATAATATTGTCCATTAATGCGCATGGACAGTATTCTTGCGGCAATCTTCAATAAGTCTTTTATTTGCACCTTCCTTCAATCAATATACCTTATACTTCATAATACAAGTTATCCTTGTAATTTGTATTAAATTATGAAATTACACGAATTCCTTGCATTAATTGATAAAATTGTATTTTGTTAAAGCAGAGAATAAGTCGTATACGGAAATTTTTTCATATACGACTTATTCTCTGCTTTAACAAAATACAATTTATCAGTGTACTAAACTATTAACAGAGGTTACAGTTGTATTACACACTCACTTTCTCTCTCTCTCTCTCTCTCTCTTTCCCTCTCTCTATTACTGTAATTTCAAGCACTTTTATGACCTTGCGCATGGTCAAGATGCGTCTACATCATGTCGATATGACAAAAATCCTAACCACGCAACTATCAACTTTAGTGCTTAATAACTTTTTTCCTAGTTAAGACCGACAATTTTTCCTTGCAGATTCGTGTTCTACGCACCAAAATCTACAAATAGTAAAGTTACAGCAAAATCGAGATTGCCCTTTTTTAAAACACACACATATATACACAAACACACGCGCGGGTAAATGATATGGTATGTTCATGTGTATGTATCAAGAGGCACGGTAGCGCTAAGTGTACGCAACTACACAGTACGCGAGTGACACTGCCTCTATTTACGTGAGACGTCGTTGCGAAATCCGTAGATCATCGGATCTCAATAACGGCTGAATCGATTCATTTTTAAATGAGCTTAATGAATAGCTTAAATCTGGCTTGTATAACAAAAGTGTTTTTATTTTTCCATTACGTGACTTACGAACAAAGATATCGCAATTTAAAGTTTCACATCAAGAGTAAAATATTTAAGAAACGTCGTTATTATCATTATTGTCATTATCGTCGTCGTCGCCCAGAACAGATGGTGGAGATTTATATTGTTGCTTTCCGCGCGATAAGTGGCTTACGATTTTACGAGTTGTCACGGACACGAGAAGTTACTTGTCATGATTGGCGGTCGACATCGTGCCGAGGAGCCGACACAAACGGACGTAGTCACATCTCTTTGAAATCGTGATAATTACACATACACACACACACACGCACGCAAGCACGCACGCACGCACGCACGCACGCACGCACGCACGCACGCACGCACGCTCGCACGCACGCACGCACACTGGCGCAAAAAAACAAAACAAAACAAAATTTTTGACCGATTTTTAGGCAATCTTCAAAGTGATGCAACTTTGCGAAAAATCATCCAAATTACATGTACTTTTTTTTAAATTAAAGGGCAAAGACTCTACTTTGAGAATCCCTACGCGAAAGTTTGATTTGTTAAGTGCGAACCTTTTGTATCGCATAAAAACCAAACATGTTTTTTCATAAAAAAAAAATAAAAGTTTGTTATCATTTTTCACAAGTTTCTCGTTAAAATCTGGCTAATATTAATCCAGATTCTTAAAGTTCATTCTTTTCTAAGCAATTTATAAAAAAAAACATGTCGATACGATGTTTTTTATCGATTGCACACGAGTTTGAAATTTACACTGCATTTTAGGGTATTTTAGCGAATAAATACGGTATTTTTTGAATATCATGAATTTTCAGTATCAATATGATATTGCACATTGATTTTATTAAGCTAATCGGAAAAGTCCTTTACCGTTTTTCCATTTTCACAATAGTTAACGAGTTATTGATTTATAAAATTTGCTGTATTAGCCCGGCCTACTGCCAAATGCAAGCGCGCCAAGCGCCTCCCCCCCCCAGCGTTGAGCCTTGAATTGTTAAGCGCGCGGGGGGAATTGTTTTAACAATCGGGAATGGCTACGCACAAGCGACGCGTAACGCTGAATTCTCCCTTCAAGTTATAATAGTTCCTTACTTTTTAATAAAAATAAAATTTTCTAACGACAAAAAGTATGCGTGTACGTGTACACGGAGAGAATTTCTCTCTTAAAATTTACCCTCAAAATCTGGCAATTGTGAGATAATGTATGACCTCGAGGAACTTTGCTATACTTTTTAGTAAAATTTACTATACTTTTAGTAAATTGTACTAAAAGCATAGTAAATTTCACTATACTTTTAGTAAATTTTACTAAAAAGTATAGTAAAATTCCTCGAGGTCATACATTATCCCACAATTATCAGATTTCGAGGGTAAATTTTAAGAGAAAATTCTCTCCGTGTACAAAAAATATCAGTTCTAATGCTTAAAGAAGCGATTACTAAATTTATTTTTTTAATAAATAATGATTATTTTTAATAAAAAATATTGTTTTTATAATAGTCTTAAACGTCGTAAACTGTCATTATAAGTTTTAAAAGAAGTTGTTATTATATGTTCAAAACAAAATTTATACTTTTTCAAAAAAATTAGAAAATTTTATCGATTAAAATGGAAATAACAACCAAATAAAATGTTTGTTTCAACTTTATATTCTTAAATAAAAATTAAATAATTAGGATATTTATATTTTTAATAAAATTAATCCTTGTGATAGGCTTATAATACACGGAAAAAACTTTATGGTAAAAATTACTATGGTAAGTAGTAAACGCGGGCCAAGGAGGAATTATGAAAATTTTTATTATGTTTCTCATCAAATTACGATAATATTTACACTACTTTATGATATAATTCTCTGAAATTTTTTCTTACAGTTCGTGGTTACTATCATAAATAATAAATCATACATAATTTTACTATAAAATTTGCTTCATATAGATTTACGAGTATGAATTTATTAAATGTTTGAAAACTTATAAACAATATTTATTTAATTCAAGAAAATTTTAGTATGTAATGTGTGTGTGTGTGTGTGTGTGTGTGTGTGTGTGTGTGTGTGTGTGTGTGTGTGTACATACACGAAAATGTTAAACATTATTTGTTTTATGTAAAGTGAGATGCTTATTATCAACAGAATATTTTTTTCAACCATTAGAGATAAAATAATTATTAAAAAAAATAAAATTAAAAGTAAATAATTAATTTTCTTAAAACTATTATAGAATCATATTTTTCTACGTGTGCGTGTGTAGTAATCAGCATGAATAGTAATAGTGATATAAAATCGCGAACTAAGGAATAATTATTTTCCTGTCACAAAGTAATTATTCTTTAGCTCGCGTATGTATGCACACGCGTTAGTTATGTATTACATACTAAAATTTTCTTGAATTAAATAAATATTGTTTATAAGTTTTCAAACATTTAATAAATTCATGTACTTGTACAAATCTACACGGAGAAAATTTTGTAGTAAAATTATGTATGATTTATTATTTAAGATAGTAACCACGAACTGTAAGAAAAAATTTCAGAGAATTATATGTCATAAAGTAGTGTAAATTGTATTATCGTAATTTGATGACAAACATAATAAAAATTCTCATAATTCTTCCTTGGCCCGCGTTTACTACTTATCATAGTAATTTTTACCATAAAGTTTTATCCGTGTATTATAAATCTATCACAAGGATTAATTTTATTAAAAATATAAATATCCTAATTATTTAATTTTTACTTAAGAATATAAAGTTGAAACAAACATTTTATTTGGTTGTTATTTCCATTTTAATCGAAAATTTTCTAATGTTTTTTGAAAAAGTAAATTTTGTTTCGAGCATATAACAACAGCTTCTTTTAAAATTTATAATGACAGTTTACGACGTTTAAGACTATTATCAAAAAAATATTTTTTATTAAAAATAATCGTTATTTATTAAAAAAATAAATTTAGTAATCGCTTCTTTAAGCATTAGAACTGATATTTTTTGTACACATGTATGTACACGTACACGCATACTTTTTGTCGTTAGAAAATTTTATTTTCATTAAAAAAAGTAAGGGACTATTATAACTCGAAGCGTTACGCGTCGCTTGTGCGTAGCCATTGCCGATTGTTGTAACAACTCCCCCCGCGCGCCTAGCATTCAAGGCTCAACGCTGGAGAGGCGCGCTTGCATTTGCCGGTATGCCAGGCTAATACAGCAAATTTTACAAATCAATAACTCGTTAACTATTACGAAAATGAAAAAATGGTAAAGGACTTTTCCGTTCAGCTTAATGCGCTCTACCTGCTTATAAAGATTGCATAAATCTTTACAAAATACCCTGTATATACAGAATGGCTGAAATTTTTTACACAGCGCTTGCATAGAGATAGAATAGACCAAACTGAGAAAGTCCTCTATCATTTTGCAATTTTCGCAATAATTAATGAGTTATTAATGTTTAAAAAATAGCCGATTTGCCCGGCCCACCGCCAAACATCGACAAGCGCGTGACAGCGTGAGACGAGATACGACCACCCAGCGAGACGCGCGATTGCTAAGGGGTTGTTTACAAGCTTATATACATATATACTATATAAAACTCTCCGTCTAAACACGTGGTCATTCAACACAAAATAATTGCTAATAACATTAATCCTTCATATACACACTGGGTAATTACTATCAATAACTAAAATTCAGCGTTCTGTAGCTTTTAAGTACCGTAATAAATAAAACTAGTGTTGTCATAAAATTGTAATTTGAGATCTTAATGTGTTTGATTCCACTCTACTAGCAAAATAAGCGTTAGTTACCTTCTGATAGCCCTCTGAAATGAATATGAATGGTTAGATCTATCACCTCGTATGTGTATACGAGATTAATTACGAGACGATTTTTTCCTTAAAGATAAACATTTCAACAATAAAATGCTAAACTTTTGCTTAAAAATAATAAAAATTACAAAAATTACAAATTTTTTTGCAAAAACTCACTTTTTTTCTAAATCGCAAAATATAACTTTTTAAATATAAAATTTCTAAAATTTTAATACCAAAAGTATTAAATACTTTCTATAAACATTAAAAATTTAACCCATAAATTTTCTCAGAACTTTAGCATTAATATTTTAAAAGATACAGGTGTTTAAAATTTCCATGGGTGGCAACCACTCAGTGTGTATGCAAAGGTTGAAAAAATAAGTGTGTATACGAAAGGTTAAAACCAGAAGTAAAATCTAAATTTTACTTCTGGTAAATCTAAATTTTTTCCTTAAACAAAAAGGTAAGTGACAGTAGAATTTCATACTCATTGTCAGATCTATTACAAAAACTAATGCAACACTGAATACCTAGCTGCTAAGTCCTAGTATATAAAAGTTAGAGAGAGGAGGGGAAGAAGGAAAGGAGCGCACGCACGCGTGATTTTTTTATGTAAGCAACAATTTTTATAATAATTAATAAAAATATTTAATTAAAACATTTATTAAAAAATTTTTGATTAGCTTTCTTATTTAATTATTAATAAAAAAAATATCGAACAATGGATAGTTTGTTACTCGCTTCAAATATTAAAAATATTTAATAAAAAAAGTTTATCAAAATAACAATAAAACTTTCAACTATAATGTTAATAGAAACTATGTCTGATCAATTTTTTGTAAATTTTTTTGAGTAATTAAAATTGTGTCAACAAAATCACGTGTTCAGATTATAAATATTGAAAAAAACATGTTTAAACGGAGAGACATATAGAGGAGAAAGTAGTATTATGACCACTGTAGACAATATGGCTACTCGTATTATCTCCATTATTAGCTGACGAATTCTAGTAATTACTTATGAAATCCTGTGTGGAAAGTCGTTGCATCCCTCTTTTTGGAGAAAACGAATTGACAAATTAGTTACATTTAGCTTTACAAAAGCGACGGTGAGTTTGTAAAAACTTATATACGTGTTACCGTATGCGTGCCACAAAATGGTATGCATGCGAAAGTAATAATGAGAGAAATCGTGGTAAAAACTAGATAAATGCGGAAATGGATTATTTCACTGTTTGTGCCATCTATTGATAGAACAAAAAAAAGTGAAATAATAAATTATTTGTATAATTATTCTGTAGGAAATTGGCAATTTTCCAATCAAAAAAAGGATGTATAATAGACTTTCCACACACATGTAACAAAACTTCTTTAATAATTATTTTTATATTGCATATAATACACATTTAAAATTACCTTTTGCTTCACGTAATATATTTTTTTCGTGCTCACGTTCTTGTCTAGCTGTGGCAAGTTTCACGCCCAATGCACCTGTAACTAATCTCCTAGCTAAGGCAGCGCAAGTTTCGGGACGATTCCTATAAGGTTGTAAAAATTCTGCGCTTCTTCTAGCTTTTGTTTTACTCAAAGCAGTAGCTTCACTAAGTGGTCTCGTTTTCACAAATGGATGATTTGACGCTAACACTTCGGCAGCTTAAAAAATGAAAGAAGCAAAAAATGTAGCTAACTGCGATAAGTAATAATAGTATTATTAAAGAAAACTATTTTCACGACAATCATCAATGATAAATGTTCATTATTATATCTACTATTAGTAGCACCAAAAATACAAAATCATTCCGGAATATAAATTTTCTTGTTAAAATGATTAAAAGCTAAGTTTTCAATAAAACTATAAGTTATAAAATTATATAGTGATTATTTCTATATTTTTAATATTTTCATATTATTTAGTAAAAATTACTAAACATGTATATAAACATACCAATGAGAGGACTGCTGAAAACTCCCAAACAATGAGTATCATCTACCCACTTTAATTCAAAACCACCGTTCTTAAAAGAACTGAAGACAGCCGCTAAATCGCTAGTTTTGAACTCGGAAGGAAAATTATAAATTTCTACAACATGTGCAAATTCGTCACCGGACACTTCAATTTGCTTATTGTATGCCTTGTAATCGTTTTTTGGCTGTTCTATTACTACTTCACCTACTGCTGACGTAAGCTAGATAGAAGATGTAGTATATAAATTTAAATAAATAATGTGTGTGGGTAAAACCGATTAATTACATAAAATGTAATAAACAAACGCGATAAATTATTATTAATTCTTTGGCTGTATCATTTTTTTACTTAAGACTGTATTTATGATTGTGATTCGATTTCAAGCCCGGGCACGCTCACGCACACATCGCACTTCGTCTATCCATCGCGCGCGCGCTCGGCTGGGATCGGCGTGCGCCGTCGCGCACTCGGCTACGTTCGCAGCTGGTTCGTCACTTTATCCTCTGCCCCTTTTAACGTTCTGATTCCGAGGCCATGATGCCGGCGTCTAATGCTTTCTCGGAATATATTTATCGCACGGACGCCACCGACTCTCGTAATTATTACGATCGGCGCATAATTATAAAAATAAATATGTTCAATTTAATCAATTGTATTTTAATAGAAAATTTATTGTATAATAAGAAAAATAAAAGATTGAACTTTAAAAGGCTTATTTTTTCATAAACTATAGAATTAAGATGTTAATTCTTAATTGAAAATAAAAATACAATAAGAAATTAGATGTTAAAGTGTGTGTGTGTGTGTGTGTGTGTGTGCGCGCGCGCGCGCGCGCGTTTGTGTGTGTATGTAAAAAAATACAGATTTTAATTCTCAACTAAAAATAGATTAGACAATTTTATTGAATAAATTTTTAATAAATAAAATTTTTCAATTAAACATTAACATTTTAATTTTTATATTTCATTTATATTACATTTTATGGTTGGAAGATGGCGATAGTTGGTTTGGTCGAGGTTTTGTGTGCTCGGGAGTAAAAGGTCGATATTACGCAGAAATGGAGACTAAGAAGATTGATTAGTGAAGGAGTAAAAAGAGAAGGTGGAGAAGACGAAGAGGAAATGGAGGGAAATAAGTGGAGAAAGATGATGAAAAGATACGAGGGAGAGAAAAGTTTTCGGATAAAGGAGCAAGAGGAGTACGGGGAAGAGGAGAGCAGAGAAAGAGCGCCAGAGCAAAAGGACATAGGAGATGGACCTAGTAAGCGGAGAGTGGCAGCGGTAATGATGGAAAGAAGGTGGTAGCACTCAGTCAGAACGGAGCAAAGATTGGTGGGTGTGGTAACGAGTGACGCGGAAGGACGATAAATGGCGGTGAGAGCAGAGACGGGTGATAGAGAGAAACGATTGGCGTGGACCAATCCAGAGAGGCTTTGGAGAGCATGGAGAGCATAAGAGATGACACAGTAAGAGGAGAATGGATTGGCAGTAGTAGTGATGGAGAGAGGGAGGGGACGGAACGGTAGAGATTGGTGGAGAAATGTGGAGACAGGTGACGCAGGAAAATGATAGATGGCGGTGAGAAGGGAGACGGGTAATAAAGAGAAACAAGGGACCGATATATCAAAAAATCGAAAAATTGAGGGCGGCGCAAATCAATCAGAGAGGTAATAAAGCACATGACGAGGTGGTAAGAGGCGAGGAATAACAACCAACCGAAAAGTAAAAGATAGAGAAATAGAAAGCATGGAGGAGATATTAGGAGAGATGAGGTTGATAAGGAGAAGCCTGGAGGAGTTAGTGGAAGTATTAAGAGGGAAATGAGATAATAAGAGAAAATGGGAGCGACGGAAAAAGAGGAAAAAAGGTTAAGAGAGGAGGTGTGGAGGACAAGGAAGAGAGGGGAAGAATCGAAGAGAATGAGCAGGAGACAGAAGGAAGAGGAGAGAAGGAGAGGAGAGAGAAGAGGGACGGAGAGAAAGATTGCGGCAGCGAAAAAGATAAGGAGGAGGAACGGGAGGTTTATAGAAGTCAGAGAAAGATGACCGGAAGAAAAGAGAAAGTGGCACTTGGAGAGAGGAAGCAAAAGAGAGGCGCGGTAAGAAAAGAACCGTAGTGGCGAAAAATAGAAAAAAGAAAGAGGAAGCCGAGAAGGGAAGCGGAGGGAAGACGGAGAGCAAGGAAGGGAGAGGTAAAAAACAGGAAGAGGAAGGGAGAGAAGTGGAAGACGAAGGAATGGAGGAGGAAAAGATGAAGAGAGAGAGATAGAGTAAGCAGGTAAAAGAGGAAAAGGCAAGGTGAAGGGAGAAGATGGTAGAAGTCATGGGAAAAAAACAGGAGAAAGACAAGTGGGGATAGGATAGAGAAGATGGCAGGGGAGGAAGGAAGGGAAGAGTGGTGGAAGTTGGCGGAAGAAGCGGAGGAGGAAGAATGGAGGAGAAACAAAAAAGGGATGAACAAAGAATGGAGAGTGGCAAAGGAAAAGGCTAGGAGAAAAAGAGGAAAGAGCAAGGAGAATCAAGGAAAGAGAGGCAAGGATACGAGAGAAGAGAGAGAAAGAAGGAAGGAGAAGAGAGAAGAGGATAATATGGAGGAGTGGATAGTAAGGACGCAGAAGAGAGGAGAGACTTAGTAGAAATTATCATGGAGGGTGCCTTAGACAGGACGGTTTGAGTGAGAGAGATTGAGGAGAGAAAAGGGGAAGACGGAAGACAAGTTTTTATTATGTAATTAGAGGATGTAGAGGACAAGAAAGAGATTCTGAGGAAGAGTATGGAGATAAGGGGAGAATGGGGAATAGGAGTGGATGAGGATCTGTCGATGGAGGAGAGGAGAACAAGATGGAGAATGGTGGAACAGGCAAAAAAGGAAAGGGTAAAAGGGAAACAGGTGATACTTACAAATAGGGAATTATGGGTAGGAGTAAAACGGACACGGGACAAAAGAGAAAAAAGTTGGAGAAAAGGGAAGATGGAAGAGGACAGGAAAGAAGAAGAGAGGGAGGAGTGGGGGATGAGGCAAAGGATAGCGACAGAGGCGTGGGGAAGGGAGGGAGAAGTAATGTAAAGGTCGCAAATGGCCAAGCCGGGTATTAGAAAAAAGAAAGGTAATAGTTTGAGGAAATTGTTAATGTGATATGAAGTCAGTTGTATATATTGTTTATGGAATGTGGCAAAAAAGCGGTTTTGTAAAGGATTTGGTTGCCCTTGTAAAACACCCCAGCAGCCCTGAAAAAAGCCCGAAATAAAGATATTATTAATATTATATTACGTTTTATACTCGTGTTGTATGCTGCAGAACAATTTTCACGTTTTGTTGTATTAAAAAAATCATTTTTTATAAAACAACTTTTTATAAGTATTCGTTTCTTAATTTTTGCAGACAACACTTTTAACTTTCTTAATTTTAATTTTTAATTTTTAACTTTAACTAAATATTTTTGAAACACAAAGAGACGAACCAATCGCGAACATAGCCGAGTACGCGACGACTCACACCGATCCCAGCCGAGCGCGCGCGTCACGGATAGACAAAGGGCAATGTGTGCGTGAGCGTGCCCGGGCTTGAAATCGCATCACAGATTTATGAATCTATCACACCGGACGCCATGTTCTTTTAAAGAAAAAGGTTTGAAAAAAGTTACAAAATATTTGTCAACATTATAGTTGACAATGTCAATCATTTTCTATTGTCTACTTTTTTTGAAATAGAAAACAAACATGCAGACTTGTTAGTTTTAAAGTTTACGAGCAAGTATTACTTTAGCTTATGTTAAATGTCTCAGATTCATAGATACAGTCAAAAGTTTAATATAAATATATGTATAGCATATACTAACCTCTTCTATTAATGTTGGATCTAAACAGTCGCCATTATCATCAAATAAGCTATCCCAATCGCATTCGTCTCTGTTGATTTTTAGTGGTGGAGTAGGTGGCGAAACTGGTTTACTTTTTTGTCTTTCTATCTTTTTTACTTTTTTCTCAGGTGGTGTAACAATAATTGGAGACAGTTGTCCAGGTTGTTCAAATGTCTTTTGAGCAGTATCAGAAATTATTAGAACATTTGAATCAATTACATTCTGCCTAATTAGTTGTCTATCTTTATAATTGATTACATTGTTACAAATGTAATGTTTGGATTGATTTTCTTTTACAGTTTCTTGTACCTTTCCTAATTGTTCGTCATTAATTTCAATTTGATTAGATGTTTTTAATAGATTAAAATTAGTACTACTTTCGTCAAGATTATTACTTGTGACAAATTCTTTTACTTCAGATAAAGTTGACATGTCTTCTTTTAGTACCGAAAACTTATGTATGTGTTCAACACTATCGAGAGTATCAGAGATTTTCCCAAGATCTAAAGAAACTACATTTTCTAAAACCTTTCGATGTTTAGCCTTAATTTTTGTATTGCCACTTTCGATAGTTTGATTATTTGAAATCGTATTGTCTACATTTTGTTGATTATAATATACATTATTTGAAGTCGTATCGTCTGCATCTTCTCTATTACAATGTATATCCTGTAATTTCCAATCATTATTCACATTTGAATCTCCATTTAATGTCCGGTGAGAAACTTTCAAATTTTGTGGCTTCTTATCCTCAGTTTCTAAACTTCGGCGATGTCTAGGTACATAAACCGCTCGATCAGGTCGTTTCTGACGTATATTCCTGCACACATATACACATACATGTATTGGCAAGATATTTTGGAAGTTAGCATCAATTGTATAAAATCAATTGTTGATTGCACATAGGTCAAATATATTTCCCATACATTACCGAAATCTTGCTAAGGTATCTTAAAAATATTTCTACTAAAAAAAAAAACATTTTATAAAAATTATGAAATATGTCTGCAATATTTCTAAAACAATTCTGAATTAAATTCCAAAACATCTACAATTCTTTAAACTTTGTGGAAAAGTTGTTGTGGAAAAGTTATTGAATCTGCAACCTGTGATCTTTGCAAATTTGCAAATCTGCTTTTCTGAAATACAGTAAAACCGCGCAATAGCGAGTTCTAACAAGTAACTCTTACCAAGTGACATATCAATTATTTTCATTTTTAGAGATCTAATTTAGGAACCAAAAAGAAAATAATTTATGCTAAAAGAAATAGCTCTATATTGTTTAGGCCATTTATACAAAGCGTTCAATTTAATATAATATAAAAAAGATATAATTAAGTACCTCGCAAATAAAAGCTTTTTCGGTAGACTTACGTGTCCTTTAGAATCACACTTTTGTTTCGAAAGTTTTTTCAAAAAAGCTTGTAACAAAAAATAGTGCAACTTGTGGGGATCTGCTTTTTCCTACTTGTGCAAAACACACACTTTAGGCTCGTGCATCTACTCTCCACATTCATCCTGAAAAAGGTGACCCTTCCGCACTTGTTACACAATGTACTATTAAAGCTCACACACTTTCCGTAAGACGTAACAATAAAATTTCGACACATTGATTGAGCGACCGTAACCATAACCGTAACTGAATCGAGTACTAAATCGAGTTGTTCGAAACCTTATTGTTTTACTGAAAGTATATGATGGTTCTTAAGGTATATCCACACAAACTTTTTTTTTGCATAAGCATATAAGCATATGAATAAGAAATTCGACTGGTCTGGATATTTTCTTATGCAAGTGCTTACGGACCAACCAATTTTTATGCATATGCTTATGCGCTTAGTTTGTGTGAATGTTACGGCAAGTTTAAGTTAATTCTTTTCGTTATATCACTAGCCATAGTACTGGTTCTTGCGTTCGCATATTCGAGTTGACCGTATGGCGTTCTCTTGTCAAGAGGCGCTACATTCATCGATATCGTTGGTATAACGAATGTTTATCAGAGTATATTTATACTACAACGGAAGTGTTTTCTCTTCGTTTCCTTTCATTTACGTTTATTATTGTGTTATAACTAAGTATAACAGAGAGGATTGTTGTTCAATCGATTGAGAGCACATCTATACAGAGTTTGTCTTATAACTGAGAGCATACCCAGTATTGGGGAGTCAAACCCAATACATTTGATTTCAAACAATATACCCTGATCGGGGGGGTCATACCCGATATCCTCACAAAGGTGAGTTTCACATGCGCAATACCTAGCGACAGGAAGTCGTACCTGGCAATATTTTACGAATGAGTTTTCTGTCCTTCTTTCTTTTTCTTCTCTAATCCAAATATGTTCGTATTTGAGAACCGCGCCTAACTCCAGGCAATAATACCTGCGCCTGACTCCAGGCACCTGAGAACCGCGTCTGTCCAGAGAACCACGTCTAATCAGAGAACAGCGTCTACCTAGAGAACCACTCCCGACACCGAGAACTGAAATCCACTCCCAATTCCAGGGACACCGCATAAAATTAACATATCAAGATTGTTACTGTAAGCCTCTATATTTCCGAATATTGTATACCCGCTAATAATTTATAATATTTATTTGTAATAAATTATTTGTTATCCAATGCTCAGATCGTTTCATTTTCAGGACACAATACGAATCAGATATTCCAGTAATTTACTCATACAGTGTATATCTTTCAAGTCCTAAATAAGGCAATAAATTGTGTCCCGATAATTTTGTGCATTTTATGTAAACTAAGAATTTTTAATTAGTAGAAAAATTATATTCAGCACCAAGATCTGTAGATTAAAATAAGCGATTTAAACTTTATTTTTACGTTTAGAATATTTATCGATCAAATAGTTAATTTACTGTTATTATTAGTATTGACATCTATACTTGATGCAGCCAGGGTAAGGGCAGGAACACAGACTTCTGCATAACGCATAATGCATAACACATAAGAGAATTAATCAATCAGAGGTTTTTATTTCTATCATGGAGAGAAAGAAAGACAATTCTGATTAATTAATTCGGAGCATTTTTTAAATTGATTAATTGATTCTGGGCGTTTTCCAACAAGTGATACAGAAGGACACAGTGTAACACAGTGGATTATTTCATCCTTGTTTAACATTAACAAACAACAAGAATAAAATGATTCACTCTGTTACATTGTGTCCTCTGTGCTGTTTGTTAGAAAACGCTCTCTCTTGTGCGTTATGCAAAAATCCGTACGGCGGCCTTAAATATAATAACGTCTTCCATTGGCAAAAACTTGCTACACTCTAACAAGCATTTTTCAACTTAAACATTATTAACAAAGTTTTACAATGGCAAAACCTTGAAATATTGACAGATATTCGAAAATATCGTTATTGTCTGTCAAATCCTCTATATGATTCCGTTATGTTTATGACACTTTTGTCATCTGGAGCCATAACAGAGAAACTTTTCCTCAATTTCTTGTCTTTCTCAATTCTCAGCATTCTAACATTCAGTTCACAATGGAAGTAGAACAGAACCCAATCCCTTTTCTAGATGTGTTAATTAGAAGAGACGGAAACAGCACCCTAAGACATCAGATCTATCGAAAACCAACACACACAGAGCGATATCTTCATGCCACCTCACACCACCACACCTCGTAGAAACTTCGGTCATTAGTTCACTCATTAGTATATAGAAGAACTCTCACAATTTTTGAATCAATTTCTTTGAATGGGGAAATTAGAACGTCTCAATCAAGTTTTAACCCTTTAATTGTGGGACAGAAATCAATGTTCTGTGCCATTTTCGTGGTGGAAAAGTTTTACAATTTTATCCACAAAGGGCATAGTAGAGTAAGCATGTGTGTATTGCCCGCCCTCCTGCACGGATGGGTATTGCATGGTAGGAGTCATAGAAGGACCTTCGATATTTAACGGTTTTAAAACCAAGCGATGCTAGAGAGTTCTCGGACGCGATGCAAAACGCTGTCTCCACTGTTAGAACAAAGGGGTTGCAAATCAGGATTGAAAAGGAATGGGGGTGTCAGAGCGCATCAGGGACACTTACAGAACCTGCTTAGCCCATTTTGAAAATTTTCCAGGCCGTTTTTAACATCAGATTGCCCTGTACCTTCCAAACTGCAACCTTGTAACTTTTATTTTTGACAGGGAGCTTCGGAGCCAACTTCGAAACTATTGGACCCACAGCAGGGAGACTTTGGAGGAGTTAACTCGACACTTTGGGCTACATCGTATAAAAAATTCAAATTTTTTGCTCAACTTTTACAAACTTGGCGCTATTTCAAACTTTTGTTCGTTTAATTTTGTCCAGTATTTTATTATATCTAAAAAATAATTTTTATGGAAGTTATGGAGAAAAGAAAAAAAATTGGGTGACCTTTTGGACGAATGCTATTATTTCGTCGAATGCTTACTCGCGACCTACCTAGGTCGGTTACAAGGTCGGTTAGGGAAATCCGGCTCGTAATAAATCATTCCTAAAGTGTCATCCGTAAAGTGAGCCTTCTCGGAAATAACTGGCATCAAACTGATCGAACTGCACGGGTATGTGTAAATAACCGTCACTGAAACGTTACAGTCTGACACGTTATGGATATGTGTACATTGACCTTAATTGGCGTTACGCCTTCCCCACTTTGTTTTGCTTATGTGCGCTCCAGGCGGCGTCTCTCGCTAAACCAAGAAAACATATACCTTTATCTCTCCAAACAAAAGTTATTTTTTCTTAAGTATTTTAAAAATATATATAAAATAAGAAATAGAGTGAGAAAAGAAGAAGAAGGAGAGAGAAAGGGAAGAGGAAGGAGAAGAAAAGTTAGAAAAGGAAAAAAGAGAGAAAGGAACGGATTTGGGATAAGTTTAAGCATATTTACTCATATTCAGTTATACTGTGTTCAATTGAACTAGATAAGATTAAATAAGATTAATAAGTAAAATATCATTGCGGATATTGTAATGCAAGATCTTGAGCGTGAGGTGTTAAAGACAATTTCCCGGTTGTCTTTTACTTCCGATATGTGGGCGACATTTTAACAGTAGTCCCTTACTAGTCTACGTCTTCCATTCTAGATATTTTTAATTCCCTCCACTAAAGATTAAAATTTACTATAGAGATTGATGGATAAGATCAACTTTTTGGAAACTACCATTTTAATTAGAAACAAAATGTTAATTTTTGATTAGTTTCATAAACCAACCTTTTCAAGAAGGTATTTAGATTATTCGTACCTCTCTCTCCAAAAAAAGAAAACGTGATTATAGGCATGGTAGATAGCATCTTTCATCTCTCACATCCTAAATTCCGTTTAAAAAAGCTTAATTTTGTAATAAAAACACTGCTAAATAACAATTACCCAACATAATTTATTTCCAAGACAATTAAGGGGGGCAAGTCATGTAAATCGAAATTTTTTAGCAATTTTTTTTTCTTACTTAAATTTATAGAAAATTTTCCGTAGAATATGAAAAAAAATAGTAGAAACCGATTTGAGAGTTCCTTCTATGTTATTTTCGTTGAAAAGTGAACGGTCGAATTGGGCTCATGTAGACGAGTCGGAAACTCAGTCTTTCGATCCCTCTGTAATAAATGTTAACCTGGCTGTGTTACAATAATGTTCGAAAAACAGGAAGCTCTGCTCTATGGCCCTAGAATCGCAAATTAGCAAAAAACTGCGGTAAGTTAAAATAAATTACGATTTTTTCACGATTTTGTTACTCGAACTTTAAACGCGTTTTTCTCCAAACTACTTTTTTAAAATTGGCGTGCAAGATAACTCAAAAACTATTCATCCGATTGAGTTCTCCTTGTGCATACATTTAGATAAATACTTTCCTCATAAATTGAACTTTTATTTGTAATTGTATTGTTTAAATAAATTATTTTTATTGCATAATTAACACAACAATTTTTCGTAAAAATCAATACTTTTTTTTCTACGTGTCGCCATTTTTACAATTTTGCATTATTTTCTTTAACAATAGGTTCAATCAATAACGCAAACCGTACAAAAAAAATCTATTTGGTTTTTTTTGTTTCAGATGAATACAAGCAGCGCTACATTGCACGCCGACAAGTGACTTCAACGTCCACGCATTGGATTTACATTATTATTATTTATAAAATACATATTATTTTTCTGTCAAAAAATATTTTTTTAGTAGTCCAATATTACAATAACATACCCTGAAAATTTCAAAAGAATTGGTTGTATAATTTGCTCAAACAAAATTCCAAAAAATCACTCAATTTTCAGCCCGTTACATGACTTGCCCCCCTTAATAAAAGAATTAAAAAATTGACCAATAAACTTTTGCTTTAAACACTAATGACTGCAACTTATAATCCGAGAGCTAGCGATAGATTTCATCACCTTTTAAAGCCTATTTTTTCCTTTTATATATGTCTTTCGCATCAGTAAATGGCAGGTCTGGCATGTAGGTAGTGGAACAACACTTGGCGGGACGTTTTATAATAATAGCATTTTTAGCCAAAATCATCGCCGTTGAAATGTTTTTTAATTATTTATAAAATAAAATAACTAAAAAATTTGATCTGGCAGTTTATCTGCGGTTCAAAGTGGGTCTGGCACATAAATAAACATGTCAAAAAAATAATGTATTTTGACTTAAATCATTATTCTTAAAACTTTGTATTAGTAATTTATATTATAAAATGTTAAAAAAAACCTTGTCTGGCAGTCTTCTAGTGAAACAAATATTGTCTGGGAGCCGTTTGAAATAGTGCAATACGTTTATGCATGAGAGAACTATGAAGATAACATCGCATTCTTTCAGCTTTTTAATCAAGTGTAATCGTTTCATAGGCTTTAAAATTTCTTGAATTTGATAATTAATAATATAAAATGTAATAAAAACATTGTCTGTCTTAACTTCTTGCGAGTATAAATAATACAGACATTCAAAAAAAATTAACGAGTTGACGCGCGTACGTAAGCAAACAATTCTCTTTTTTCAAGAAGTCGTAAAATAATTACTATTATTATTTATTTATCTATTTATTCATTTTATTTATTATAAGCTTTATAATTTAAAAAATTGTGTAAAAATTTTAAAGGATAATATTTAACCCTCTGCCTACACATGGGGTTACGGTAACCCCAGTCAATTTTAAAATGCCCGCTACTTAAAAGTATTTAGCAAGTGGACGCTGGGACTGAGGAGGGGGGGAGTTTGAACTGTGAACTTTCTACTTATTCCTCTTTGGGCGTTGTCAATGTTCTGAAAACAACAGAAGTAGGGGCATCGAAAGTGTGTGTTAGGGTTACAGTTACCCCGTGTGTAGGGAACGTAACAAAAAATGGAAAAGTTCCAAATTTGAAGAGTAAGTAAGTTTTTTTTTGTTCATTACGTATCATTTACGCATACAGTACTTACATGTATTACCAATGTCGCGATCACTTTGCAAAAATATGCTGCAGTTGTAACATTACAAATTAAAAATTTTTTCTATAACAAAATCTTTTGTAATAAATATTTTTTGTATTAATAATTATGTTTTTTAAATAAGTATTACTATTTTCTTTTACTATTGTGTTTAAACTGCATTCATTTTTTACTAAATTCACATTACAAAATAAATATATTTTTTGAACAGAATAAAAAAACTGACAATAGATTCTTAAAGTACAACTCTTCCCCTTTCCATTGATCACCATTTTAATTACTTTATCTATTTTTTTCTAATAAATACGGGCGTTTGACAAAAAGGCAAATTTTTACAAAAATTTTTCGTTACTTTCTCATTCTTTTAACAAAATCTCTTTTCTTTTAATATCTTCGACTTTTCAGTCAAGATCATCATAATTCTGAGATTTTTTCCTTTTGATTAAAAAAAAAAAAGAAATTAAAATTGATTAAATACATTTGGAAATATAAGTCAACGAAATTTTGGAGTTAGCGTAACCCCTGTGTGTAGGAATCGGGAGAAAAATAAGGTGTGTAGGCCAGAGGGTTAAATTAAAAAGCAAGAAAATTAATAAGAATTTAATTAATATTATTTGTTACAATTGGTAACAATTTAACTAAATCTATACATTTTTTGAGAACAATTATTTTAAAAGATTTTAAAATAAATGTATTGTAATAACTTTGGCAATTTCTATTATTATAATAATTATTATCAAAATAAATAAATAAAATTTTCTCATTAAAAAAATTTTTTTCTACATTTCTAGTTTTTGATTTATTTCCAGTGTAAATTCATTCGAATTCTTTTTCAGAATATCTTCATTATCGAATATACATTCCGCGTCATTCTGATTAAAATTGTTGTCAAACTCAGTAACGTCGCTCTCATCAAGTATTGAATTATTATGTTCAAAATCACTATCTTTACTTTCATCATTATCGTAATCGAAAATTTGAACATCTTCATCAGCACTCTTCTTGTTCGTATTCTTTTTGGAAGCTATTTTTTGTTAAAGCAGCATCTATTGATAAAAATAACGTTGAGCATTCAATTAAATGTATTTTAATACAATGAAGTATTTTGAATATTATTTAAAAATGTATAAATTTTTTTTCCAAACTTTTTTCCATTTGTTATATAAGCTGTTCTAATAAGGGAAGTGTCACGGGCATCCGACGCCAATTTGATTTTCCATGAAATGTTGTTGAACACAAAAATAAAAAATAACACGTATTTTTTATGTGTGGAATTTCATGTTTAGAAGATAAAACACTCTTTAAAAAAAAAAAAACTATTTTTTCCTTTCAAAGCAAAGACAGAATCAAAAGTATAAGAAATAGAAAAAAAATTTTTTAAATAAACATTGTACGGTTTTAAGAGTATTGATTAGTAAGATCATTGATTAGTAAGATCATTATAAAAAATAAATGAGTAATATTATGCAATAATACAGGGGTAAGGTAAAGTAATGAGAAAAAAAGTTAGAAACTATATAAAAGTGTTTTTGGGTTTTCTTGAGTTTTTATTCAAATTTTATAATATATTTTGCAATTTAAATGCTCAATACTTTTGCTCAATATTTTTTTATTTTAAAAATAATAATTTAAATTCAGCATTACTCTGAAAATAATGATTTAAATTCAGCATACCCAAAAATATATAAAACATGTATAATAAAGTTCCATCATCGGGGCCAAAATTAAATAATTTTACCCATCCTTCTTTGACTTTGTTTATCGCAGTTATGCAAATAAAAATTATAATCATGTATTTTTTACATTAGTTTACGTATTTAAAATCTTACAAAAACAAAAAATCTATACTTAAAATCAAGAAATTCGTCAAAATAATTAAAAACTAAACAGCAAAGGGTAGGATTACATGAATTCCACCATTTCATAAAAGATTAATATTACTATACTAATCCATTATGATTATTGTCCCATAATCCAATCATACAAAACAACTGTAATTGTATTAATCTGTTGCGCTTACAAGTCATACCCAAGTATATTCTGTCCAAAGATCGAAAGATTCGGTTCGAAGCGTGCATAAATAAAGCAAAGTAAGAAGAGCGTATCGCTTTACTTTGTGTCGTATATATGATACGTTCAAACCCATGGTTATTATCTTCTCTGGCATAACCAAAGGTAGGTTTTGGAGAGGGTTAAAAAAGAGAGTCTATTGATATGGACAATGGAAAGTCAACTGTGTTTTAATATATTGCAATGTATCTATTATAAATGAAATAAAACCAATAAAACTTGATCCGACATGTCTACGATTCAACGTTATTACTTAAATCCGAAATAATTCTTGTTAATTCTTCCTCTTCCCCGTGTAATAGACTTAAAACCTGTTTTTTCTCTCTTACATATCTCTTTTATGTATCTATAATGCACATGTAAATTATACACAGACATACGGGACCTACAGTTTAACGTCAGTCCGAATGGCTAAAATACAGATCTTATGGGCAGAATACTCTTGATGGCCTGCCATTCCAATCAAAAGGAGAACGAGCGTATAACACTTTTTTTTTTTTTTGGCTGAGATCGAACACGGGATCTTCGGCGTAGCAGACCAATGCGCTATCCGCTACACCACGCTCGTCTCAATATTTTGCAGTTTTGTAACCAACATTTGGATAATCGTGGATTTATTTTACAGCAGCTGTTGTCAGATTTGCAATTTATTTAGAGACCATATGTAATAAAAGATCAACAACTGCAAGTTTTCTTACAGGCTCTTCGTAATGTAGTAATCAATAATAACCGTTATAAAGATAAAAACAGTTTTACAGATAATAAATTTAAATGTATAGCACCCATTACAAAACATTTTCAAGAATTGTATTCATATTGTGATCCTGTAGCACAAGAACATGGTATCAGAAACATTACTAAAAAATATTTTTTAACTTTTTTGTGCGAGTTACAACAAGAATTGTCTGACAAATTCCTAAAAGTACTATTTCAGTATTCCTCTAAACAAATGGTAAGTTTAGTCTAGATTTCTAAAGTTCGACAGTCTTTACTAAACAGATTTGTACCTGCCAATATTGGATTTCAAGCTCTAACTCAAGAGGAATATATAATGAGACATGTAACATTTTTTGCAAACAAATTATATAATCCCAAGCCAGACATTCCAAAAATAATTGCTTACGTTAATGAGACTTATTCTTATATTCATAAAAATAACAACTTTCGAATTTTACAACAAACATACTCGATGCAGAAAAGTCAACATTTAATAAAACCTTCTCTTATAGTTGTTCCAAATAGATACATATTGACTATTCTTACTTTTCCGATTCTCATAATAATGGTGCTCAAATACTAAGCAATAAATTTCAACGTGATGTGGAGAATATGAGAGGATGATGGCAACATTTTTATATTAGATCAGAGATATCAAAATGCTCAGCCGTTACTTCGTGAATTAGGTATTGAATATGAAATGCCAGCCTTTCTTGGACATAGACAGAAACAACTATTTACTAAAGAAGTTAATAAATTCCGATTAATAACAAAAACGAAGTGGATAGTTAACACTAGAAATGGACATATCAAGTCTATATTCAAGTTTTTTAATCACATAATTGTAATGCTTCATCTTCACCATCTCGGCAAATTCTATAATATTGCAAGTGTTTTAATTAACAGATCTAGCTTTTAATTTTGATGAAAGAAGTTAATGCAGAATTAGCAAGAGAATTTCTGGCTAACTCCAAAGAAGTAAATATTGTGCAAGCGCGAGTTGAAGTAGAAAAGTTGTGCTATATAAATGTATAATGGATACATCAACATGAGGGACAATTACTTGATTTTCCATGCCTTTTGTTAGAAGATTTACAAAATTTGACCATTGATACGTTACAGATTCGCCTAGCAAAATCTTACATTTAAGATAAGCTGCAGCGTGATGCACAAGAACAATTTCAATTAGATTCGCTGTTTAATGAAGATTTCATAAAAATGTGAGTGTTTTCACGATTTTGTAATGCTGCATAAGGAATGCAGCTAATGTAGATAATGAGAGGAAAGCAATTTTACATTATTATTACAATTGTAAGTTAGGTGCAAGAACTGTGGGTATATGTGCACATAGTGGGTGTGTTGTGTAACATTTCAAATATATGCGACACCATCCCAATGTTCATTATCCCTCTTCATCAATAAACGCAATATTTGATGCTGCTCAGAGACCATCACAACTGGATTCTTATAAGTAAGCAGCACACGCACGCACGCATGCAAGCACAGCAGAAGTGTAATACATAGGAAGTTTTAATCCAAAAAAAGTTTATGTTATAAAGAGTTAATTATCACAAGCTAATAGATTTAACCGTATTACTTTTGTTTAAAATTTTTGTAATAAACCAATACTTTTTGAAACTAATTGACCATTTTGCAGTTAAACTTTTCATATTTGACTGATTGTAATTCAAAAACTATTTATTATTTAGCTTTGTGCCTATTACATTTTTTTTCATCAGGTCATAAGCTACAACACATAAAAAAAAACCAGTCAATTTTACCGAGATCAATTTTCATATATAATTAGTACGTTCTTTGCTGTATGTAATAAATTTTAAAAACATTTCTGTTGCAATATTTTATATAACATTTTAAAAACATTTCTGTTGCAAAATTTTATACAACATTTTACAGAACTCTTTCAGAAATGACACTTATAAAATATGAAATGTTAAAACTTTTCCGCAATAATCAGTGTTGTAAGGGTTTAGATACATATATTCATTTATAAAAAAATTTTACAATAATCAACAATAATGATTAACAATAATAATAATTTAATAATTCTTACTTGATCGAAGAAAAATCTGTAGTTAATTGCATTTGAGTATTTGTGTTTATATGTAATGAATTGTTAGCCCTCCTAGCCGCTGGTGGCCTGTAAATCTCAACCGTTGGTATCAATTTAGCTAAAAAAACAAATAAAAATTTTGTTAAACAGAATTATTTCAGAACATTGCATGACACGACATTATCAATTGATTTGTAATCACCTTGTCGCTGTAGTTTGGATTCTGTAGACGTCGAAGGCAAACATCGATCTTCGATACCCATTCCGTGAGTCGTGTCCTTTTGTTTTGTTACAAATTTTAATTTACATTCAAGAATATTCGGATTTAGATTCCAATCTCTATAATAAAAACAATATGTTATTCTTCTGAATTAAAGTTAAAATGAATAGATTAAACTCTCAGATAACCTGAGATAAATTAACCATCTGCAGATCACGTGGAGATTCTGTAACTCAAACAATTTTCCCATTTTAAATTATTCGGTAAACAATAAACAAAAGATGGAAGAATGGAAATCGACTTTCTTCCCATAAATAGTTGTAGTGAGAATTTTTTGAGACCCTGACACTTATTGGGATAAGAAACGCTGTATTTTCTCAATCATGTTCCTCAGTCAGACAAGTAAAAATCGAGCATACGCCAGTAACTCCCCTGATGGTCTGACAAAGTTGTTTTCGTCAAAGCAAGTCATGTTTTTTTTACAATTTTTAGCTTTTATTTCGATATGAAAATGTCCACAATACTACACGGTTATAATATTGATCTACACTTTGACAGATAAAATTAAAAAATGTCAAGAATTTTTACTTGAATCATATTTAAGATGCCTTTAGTTCTTACATTTATTATTCACAAATCCAAAATAGACTGCTAAACCGAATGGGGAAGGAAAGAAAGAGAGAAGAAAGGAAAGGGAGGAAGGGAAGGAGAGAGAGGGAGAGAGAGAGATCGATATAATGACAATTAATATATATTTATTTGAAGAATTTAGCAGCGCCAAGTTTTTTAAAAAAATATTTATTTATAATAAAACATTTAATTGTAATAAAATGTCTATTTGTCTGCTTTGCATTATCATTCTTCTTCATTTCATCCTTGTATACGCACAAAGCAGCCAATATCTTAATTATAAATACTGGCTAAAAAATAGTAATAGAATAGATGTTTTACTTCATATAAATATACATTATTATAGTAGGCGCAAAATATTTTGATATCATTATGTTTGTAGAAAAAGTTAATGTGTTTACTTAAGTTGAATTTTATCTAAAGTATCATCTTAGATTTTTGTGATATATATCACTTATATAGTATATGTATCTTTGGTTGAATTTGAGAAAAAGTATCATCTTGAATTTATTTGATACATAAATAAGTGTGATTTTTCTAACCATAAAAGTATATATCACAAGTTGAATTTAATCATAAGTATTATCTTAGATTTGTGATATTTTTCTTAAAAAAAAAACCAGACACTTGGCTTTTTTTACCTTCTTCAAGAAGGTAATTTTGTTTGGATATCACGCATTTTGTAGTATTTATAGACCACTTAAGTTAAATTTAATTAAAAGAATTATCTTAAACTTATGTAATTTTTTCCTTAAATTTAAATTTAACTAATTTCACATTAATAATGTTAATGATTAAATAAATGAGGTGTAATATAGAATTGTGAATCAATTAAATACTGATAATGTTGTAAAAATAAAAACTATCTTTTGTCACCAAAACACCAACAATTATATACGTTACTAGTAAAGCAAAAAATAAAAATTGGCATTATTAAAAACATTTAGTTAAAGTTTTATTAAAGCTAATTAATAGTTGTTAATATATGAATGACAATTAGAGCAACATTTAACTGATGCACAATTCTACATACATCACACAACATCTTTCTCATCGACATCAGTGTAAAATTAAATCAGAGAGTAACATAGCTCAGTTAAATATTTAATACATCTATATAATAATAAAATATAATAATCTGAAAATATTTAATATAAAAATTTTATATATTCCAAATATTTTCAATAAAAAGGACATAGCGGAATAAGCATGTGTGTGCTGCCTCCGCAGGGATTTAATTAAAATTTTTACAAAAAGTTAGCATTGATGTGAAATTAAATTTCTTCAAGTATTATATCTAAAAAATTTTTTGTAGGAGTTATGGGGAAAAAAATCGAAAAAATTCTTTTCTCAAAAACGGCTGAACCAATTTTGATATAAAAGAAATATGTTATGGGTTTCAATCCCAATGTTATAAAAAAATTACGGAATTTCAAAAAATACAAGTCAAAAAAATTGTCAAAATTAAAAAATTTTTTAATGGAATCTAGATGGAATACTATATCACCATTTTTTCTAGAAAAAATCTATGATTTCCTTAGTATAACATTTAAATTTCAAAATAATTGGAAAAGTACTGCATATATAAACTTAAATAAAAATATATGTATATATTTTATTATTTATATACATATATACATAATGTATACGTATATATTATTAAATATATATACCGGGTGGTTGGCTATAAACGTACAAATCTTATAAAAAAATAAAAAGCATCGAGATATGTACAACAAACGGAAAACAATTAAAAATATTACTTTAAAAACTTATATCTAACAAGGAAATTATATAAGGTGTTTTTTAAGATGTTGAACTTTTATAAAGAGATTAAACACCAAAAGTAAGAAATTAAGTTATATAAACTATCTACACATGTTTTTTCTTTATTTTTTATTATAAATATTTCATAGTCAGGGTGTCTCGCATAAGGTATGCAATACTTCATGGAAAGATAGAAAGGATCAAGTTAAACATAAAAGTCCACTATAGTTTTTGGATATTTCCAATGATAGCCGAGATATTAATTTTTCAAATTGTACAAATAAGAACGCGCCGAGAAAAGCGCTGAGCCGCTCGAGTTATAGCACGGCCCACTGTGTCAAGCATTGGCTGCTGGCGGCAGCTCGAACGGCTCAGCGCTTCCCTCAGTGCGTTCTCATTCGTACAATTTGAAAAATTAATATCTCGACTATTATTGGAGATATCCAAAAACTATAGTAGATTTTTATAAATAGAAATTTAAAGCAATGAGAGTCAAGCGCTGTAGCTGATGCGCATATATTAATGATTCTATACAATTTTTGTGATTAACAATGTCCAGACGTTTCGACTTTATTTCAAGTCATTTTCAACGAATTTTACAATTAACATCTATTCACTGTTTTTGCTAATGATTGCAGTTAATAATCATCCATGTGTTACAAAACTTTTTCTTGCGGATAATCAAATGGAAAGGAACAAATTTGTCATTGTAACTGTGTATGTGTCATTCATCTCGATTGAAAAGCTAGATGATGTGGTTCGATCCTTTATTCCAAATAAAATCAAATTTTGTAAAAGCACAATCGTCCTTTCGCATTGTAATAAAAAGATGTCAGAGATGAAATTTCAATAATTTGATTATAGTTTTAGTCAAAAGATAGTCGTAAAGAATAAATTAAGTAGATTTTAATTTTTTAACTTTGATGTTGTCTCGTTTAGAGTTAAATTCCATCCTTAACTATAAACGAGATAACATTAAAGTTAAAAAATTAAAATCTATTCAATTTTTTTTAAACAATTTTATTAAAATTTCCTTTGTAGTGCACATTTGTAATGCCAAATAAAAATTATTTTGTACAAAAATAGATTTTTGAGGGCGTTTCATGCGTGCGTATACTTGGCGCTTTGTTACACCTTTTTTAAAAATGGTAGTTTTGTAATAAATATACAGGGTGATTGAGGCCCACGATGCCCATCCACTGCGCGTTTTAAGCATATTTTAGCAGTTTTTTTCAAGACCTTATGTAGTCAATGTTATGTATGTTTTCAAGAAAAATTTTTTTTTTCGATTTTTCTTCTTTTCCCCATAACTCTTATAAAAATAATTTTTCAGATATAATACTTGAAGAAATTTAATCTCACATCAATGTCAACTTTTTGTAAAAATCTCAAATCCGTGCGTGGGCAGCACACACATGCTAATCCTGCTGTACCCTTTGTATTAATTAACCTCAACATAACCTCACACTCCACGTCATTTGCTGCAATTGTGGCAACCCACGTGACGACGTGATCCATATAATTCATAACTAAAAGCCATAAAAGTCATCTAATGTTGATTTCATGTACTGGACAAAGAGTGACAACGATGTATCTTAAATAAAACATTTATATTTTGGACTTTGCGTTGCGATATCTGCTCTCATGGAGCACGTAGAAAAATAATAAAAACAGTTTTTTATATAAATTAAACCCAATTGAGCCTAGTTAAAACGTGATCAATTCAACCGTTATTGAAATCTGATACATCTCAGGTCATCTCGCGTAAAGATACACAAACGTCTCGTGCTGCGCGCTTTTACTTGGAGCAAGACACTGTGTGTCGTGATACCAACGCAATACGAAAGAAGTGGCAAAATCATGACAATGCTATAATACTGTAAATTCATACGATACTCATAACATCGTGAAAGACGCCATTCATAAGAGCACTTTTTGTTATTTTACCGTACCTGAGCGCGCGAAATCTCAGCCCTACCATTCATGAAATATAATCACTTCCAGTTTGAAAACTATCATAGCCTCGACGTTCTTCTATTAAACTTTCGTTTTAAAATTTTCGAAAAAAAATCTGCCATTAAAATATATAGCGGTCATTTTAGGAAGATATTATGCGTAAAAAAAATTTACTTTGGTGCCTAAAATGTTCTTTTGACCTTAAGTGAAGCTTCCAATAGTTACTTTTCCGATTTCCCGCTGGTGTAGCCAT